>NW_025727565.1:0-20541 GCF_021461385.2 Schistocerca piceifrons | reverse complement strand
AAGTATGGGAAATACGCAAGTACGGGAAATACGCAAGTACGGGAAATACGCAAGTACGGGAAAAACGCAAGTACGGGAAAAACGCAAGTACGGGAAAAACGCAAGTACGGGAAAAACGCAAATACGGGAAAAACGCAAATACGGGAACAACGAAAATACGGGAACAACGAAAATACGGGAACAACGAAAATATGGGAACAACGAAAATATGGGAACAACGAAAATATGGGAACAACGAAAATATGGGAACAACGCAATTATGGGAAAAACGCAATTATGGGAAAAACGCAATTATAAAAAAAACGCAAATATGGGAAAAATGCAAATGTAAGAAAAAAGAATTTCGTGGCACAACTTGACAATAGGAAAGAATCAGTTGGTTGGACATAGTCTGATCATGAAGGGTTCAGGAAATATGGGAAAAACGCAAGTATGGGAAAAGTGCAAGTATGGGAAGAGCGTAAATATGGGAAAAACGCAAATGTAGTAAAAGAGAAATTTGTGGCACAACTTGACAAGCGGAAAGAATCAGTTGCTAGGACATAGTCTGAAGCCTCAAGGGTTAACGAAATATAGGTCAAACGCAAATATGGGAAAAACGCAAATATGGGAAAAACGCAAATATGGGAAAAACGCAAATATGGGAAAAACGCAAATATGGGAAAAACGCAAATATGGGAAAAACGCAAATATGGGAAAAACGCAAATATGGGAAAAACGCAAATATGGGAAAAACGCAAATATGAGAAAAACGCAAATATGGGAAAAACGCAAATATGGGAAAAACGCAAGTATGGGAAAAACGCAAATATGGGAAAAACGCAAATATGGGAAAAACGCAAGTATGGGAAAAACGCAAATATGGGAAAAACGCAAGTATGGGAAAAACGCAAATATGGGAAAAACGCAAATATGGGAAAAACGCAAATATGGGAAAAACGCAAACATGTGAAAAACGCAAACATGGGAAAAACGCAAACATGGGAAAAACGCAAACATGGGAAAAACGCAAACATGGGAAAAACGCAAACATGGGAAAAACGCAAATGTAGTGAAAGAGAAATTTGTGGCACAACTTGACAAGAGGATAGAATCAGTTGGTAGGACATAGCCTGAAGCCTCAAGGGTTAACGAAATATAGGTCAAAAGCAAATATGGGAAAAACGCAAATATGGGAAAAACGCAAATATGGGAAAAACGCAAATATGGGAAAAACGCAAATATGGGAAAAACGCAAATATGGGAAAAACGCAAATATGGGAAAAACGCAAATATGGGAAAAACGCAAATATGGGAAAAACGCAAGTATGGGAAAAACGCAAGTATGGGAAAGACGCAGGTATGGGAAAAACGCAGGAATGGGAAAGACGCAGGTATGGGAAAGACGCAGGTATGGGAAAGACGCAGGTATGGGAAAAACGCAAGTATGGGAAAAACGCAAGTATGGGAAAAACGCAAGTATGGGAAAAACGCAAGTATGGGAAAAACGCAAGTATGGGAAAAACGCAAATATGGGAAAAACGCAAACATGGGAAAAACGCAAATGTAGTGAAAGAGAAATTTGTGGCACAACTTGACAAGAGGAAAGAATCAGTTGGTAGGGCATAGTCTGAAGCCTCAAGGGTTAACGAAATATAGGTCAAAAGCAAATATGGGAAAAACGCAAATATGGGAAAAACGCAAATATGGGAAAAACGCAAACATGGGAAAAACGCAAACATGGGAAAAACGCAAACATGGGAAAAACGCAAACATGGGAAAAACGCAAATGTAGTGAAAGAGAAATTTGTGGCTCAACTTGACAAGAGGATAGAATCAGTTGGTAGGACATAGCCTGAAGCCTCAAGGGTTAACGAAATATAGGTCAAACGCAAATATGGGAAAAACGCAAATATGGGAAAAACGCAAATATGGGAAAAACGCAAATATGGGAAAAACGCAAATATGGGAAAAACGCAAATATGGGAAAAACGCATATATGGGAAAAACGCAAATATGGGAAAAACGCAAATATGGGAAAAACGCAAATATGGGAAAAACGCAAATATGGGAAAAACCCAAATATGGGAAAAACCCAAATATGGGAAAAACGCAAATATGGGAACAACGCAAATATGTGAACAACGCAAATATGTGAACAACGCAAATATGGGAACAACGAAAATATGGGAACAACGAAAATATGGGAACAACGAAAATATGGGAACAACGAAAATATGGGAACAACGAAAATATGGGAACAACGAAAATATGGGAACAACGAAAATAAGGGAACTACGCAAATATGGGAACAACGCAAATATGGGAACAACGCAAGTATGGGAAAAACGCAAGTATGGGAAAAACGCAAGTATGGGAAAAACGCAAGTATGGGAAAAACGCAAGTATGGGAAGAACGCAAATATGGGAGAAACGCAAACATGGGAAAAACGCAAACATGGGGAAAACGCAAACATGGGGAAAACGCAAACATGGGGAAAACGCAAACATGGGAAAAACGCAAACATGGGAAAAACGCAAACATGGGGAAAACGCAAACATGGGGAAAACGCAAACATGGGAAAAACACAATTATGGGAAAAACGCAAATGTAGTGAAAGAGAAATTTGTGGCACAACTTGACAAGAGGAAAGAATCAGTTGGTATGACGTAGTCTGAAGCCTCAAGGGTTAACGAAATATAGGTCAAACGCAAATATGGGAAAAACGCAAATATGGGAAAAACGCAAATATGGGAAAAACGCAAATATGGGAAAAACGCAAATATGGGAAAAACGCAAATATGGGAAAAACGCAAATATGGGAAAAACGCAAATATGGGAAAAACGCAAAGATGGGAAAAACGCAAAGATGGGAAAAACGCAAAGATGGGAAAAACGCAAAGATGGGAAAAACGCAAAGATGGGAAAAACGCAAAGATGGGAAAAACGCAAAGATGAGAAAAACGCAAAGATGGGAAAAACGCAAAGATGGGAAAAAACCAAAGATGGGAAAAACGCAAAGATGGGATAAACGCAAACATGGGAAAAACGCAAACATGGGAAAAACGCAAACATGGGAAAAACGCAAACATGGGAAAAACGCAAACATGGGAAAAACGCAAACATGGGAAAAACGCAAACATGGGAAAAACGCAAACATGGGAAAAACGCAAACATGGGAAGAACGCAAATGTAGTGAAAGAGAAATTTGTGGCACAACTTGACAAGAGGAAAGAATCAGTTGGTAGGACATAGTCTGAAGCCTCAAGGGTTAACGAAATATAGGTCAAAAGCAAATATGGGAAAAACGCAAGTATGGGAAAAACGCAAGTATGGGAAAAAAGCAAGTATGGGAAAAACGCAAGTATGGGAAAAACGCAAGTATGGGAAAAACGCAAGTATGGGAAAAACGCAAATATGGGAAAAACGCAAATATGGGAAAAACGCAAATATGGGAACAAGGAAAATATGGGAACAAGGAAAATATGGGAACAAGGAAAATATGGGAACAAGGAAAATATGGGAACAAGGAAAATATGGGAACAAGGAAAATATGGGAAAAACGCAAATATGGGAACAACGCAAATATGGGAACAACGCAAATATGCGAAAAACGCAAATATGCGAAAAACGCAAATATGCGAAAAACGCAAATATGCGAAAAACGCAAATATGCGAAAAACGTAAATATGCGAAAAACGCAAATATGGGAAAAACGCAAATATGGGAAAAAATGCAAATATGGGAAAAAACGCAAATATGGGAAAAAACGCAAATATGGGGGAAAACGCAAATATGGGAAAAACGCAAATATGGGAAAAACGCAAATATGGGTAAAACGCAAATATGGGTAAAACGCAAATATGGGAAAAACGCAAACATGGGGAAAACGCAAACATGGGAAAAACGAAAACATGGGAAATACGCAAACATGGGAAAAACGAAAACATGGGAAACACGCAGACATGGGATAAAACGAAAACATGGGAAACACGCAAACATGGGAAAAACGCAAACATGGGAAAAACGCAGACATGGGAAAAACGCAGACATGGGAAAAACGCAAACATGGGAAAAACGCAAACATGGGAAAAACGCAAACATGGGAAAAACGCAAACATGGGAAAAACGCAAATGTAGTGAAAGAGAAATTTGTGGCACAACTTGACAAGAGGATAGAATCAGTTGGTAGCACATAGCCTGAAGCCTCAAGGGTTAACGAAATATAGGTCAAAAGCAAATATGGGAAAAACGCAAATATGGGAAGAACGCAAATATGGGAAAAACGCAAGTATGGGAAAAACGCAAGTATGGGAAAAACGCAAATATGGGAAAAACGCAAATATGGGAAAAACGCAAGTATGGGAAAAACGCAAGTATGGGAAAAACGCAAGAATGGGAAAAACGCAAGTATGGGAAAAACGCAAGTATGGGAAAAACGCAAGTATGGGAACAACGAAAATATGGGAACAACGAAAATATGGGAACAATGAAAATATGGGAACAACGAAAATACGGGAAAACGAAAATACGGGAACAACGCAAATACGGGAAAAACGCAAATACGGGAAAAACGCAAATACGGGAAAAACGCAAATATGGGAAAAACGCAAATATGGGAAAAACGCAAATATGGGAAAAACGCAAATATGGGAAAAACGCAAATATGCGAAAAACACAAATATGCGAAAAACGCAATTATGCGAAAAACGCAATTATGGGAAAAACGCAATTATGGGAAAAACGCAATTATGGGAAAAACGCAAATATGGGACAAACGCAAATATGGGAAAAACGCAAATATGGGAAAAACGCAATTATGGCAAAAACGCAATTATGGGAAAAACGCAATTATGGGAAAAACGCAATATTGGGAAAAACGCAATTATGGGAAAAACGCAATTATGGGAAAAACGCAATTATGGGAAAACGCAATTATGGGAAAAACGCAATTATGGGAGAAACGCAATTATGGGAAAAACGCAATTATGGGAAAAACGCAATTATGGAAAAAACGCAATTATAGAAAAAACGCAAATATGGGAAAAACGCAAATATGGGAAAAATGCAAATGTAAGAAAAAAGAAATTCGTGGCACAACTTGACAATAGGAAAGAATCAGTTGGTTGGACATAGTCTGATCATGAAGGGTTCAGGAAATATGGGAAAAACGCAAGTATGGGAAAAGTGCAAGTATGGGAAAAGCGTAAATATGGGAAAAACGCAAGTATGGGAAAAACGCAAGTATGGGAAAAACGCAAGTATGGGAAAAACGCAAGTATGGGAAAAACGCAAGTATGGGAAAAACGCAAATATGGGAAAAACGCAAATATGGGAAAATCGCAAACATGGGAAAAACGCAAACATGGGAAAAACGCAAATGTAGTGAAAGAGAAATTTGTGGCACAACTTGACAAGAGGATAGAATCAGTTGGTAGGACATAGCCTGAAGCCTCAAGGGTTAACGAAATATAGGTCAAAAGCAAATATGGGAAAAACGCAAATATGGGAAAAACGCAAATATGGGAAAAACGCAAATATGGGAAAAACGCAAATATGGGAAAAACGCAAATATGGAAAAAACTCAAATATGGGAACAACGCAAATATGGGACCAACGCAAATATGGGAAAAACGCAAATATGGGAAAAACGCAAATATGGGAAAAACGCAACTATGGGAAAAACGCAACTCTGGGAAAAACGCAACTATGGGAAAAACGCAACTATGGGAAAAACGCAACTATGGGAAAAACGCAAGTATGGGAAAAACGCAAGGTTGGGAAAAACGCAAGTATGGGAAAGACGCAAGTATGGGAAAGACGCAAGTATGGGAAAGACGCAAGCATGGGAAAGACGCAAGTATGGGAAAGACGCAAGTATGGGAAAGACGCAAGTATGGGAAAAACGCAAGTGTGGGAAAAACGCAAGTATGGGAAAAACGCAAGTATGGGAAGAACGCAAATATGGGAATAACGCAAACATGGGAAAAACGCAAATGTAGTGAAAGAGAAATTTGTGGCACAACTTGACAAGAGGAAAGAATCAGTTGGTAGGACATAGTCTGAAGCCTCAAGGGTTAACGAAATATAGGTCAAACGCAAATATGGGAAAAACGCAAATATGGGAAAAACGCAAATATGGGAAAAACGCAAATATGGGAAAAACGCAAATATGGGAAAAACGCAAATATGGGAAAAACGCAAATATGGGAAAAACGCAAACATGGGAAAAACGCAAACATGGGAAAAACGCAAACATGGGAAAAACGCAAACATGGGAAAAACGCAAACATGGGAAAAACGCAAACATGGGAAAAACGCAAACATGGGAAAAACGCAAACATGGGAAAAACGCAAACATGGGAAAAATGCAAATGTAGTGAAAGAGAAATTTGTGGCACAACTTGACAAAAAGAAAGAATCAGTTGGTAGGACATAGTCTGAAGCCTCAAGGGTTAACGAAATATAGGTCAAAAGCAAATATGGGAAAAACGCAAATATGGGAAAAACGCAAGTATGGGAAAAACGCAAGTATGGGAAAAACGCAAGTATGGGAAAAACGCAAATATGGGAAAAACGCAAGTATGGGAAAAACGCAAGTATGGGAAAAACGCAAGTACGGGAAATACGCAAGTACGGGAAATACGCAAGTACGGGAAAAACGCAAGTACGGGAAAAACGCAAGTACGGGAAAAACGCAAGTACGGGAAAAACGCAAGTACGGGAAAAACGCAAGTACGGGAAAAACGCAAATACGGGAACAACGAAAACATGGGAACAACGAAAATATGGGAACAACGAAAATATGGGAACAACGAAAATATGGGAACAACGAAAATAAGGGAACAACGAAAATATGGGAACAACGCAAATATGGGAACAACGCAAATATGGGAACAACGCAAATATGGGAGAAACGCAAATATGGGAGAAACGCAAATATGGGAGAAACGCAAATATGGGAAAAACGCAAATATGGGAAAAACGCAAATATGGGAGAAACGCAAATATGGGAAAAACGCAAATATGGGAAAAACGCAAATATGGGAAAAACGCAAATATGGGAAAAACGCAAATATGGGAAAAACGCAAACATGGGAAAAACGCAAACATGGGAAAAACGCAAATATGGGAAAAACGCAAACATGGGAAAAACGCAAACATGGGAAAAACGCAAACATGGGAAAAACGCAAACATGGGAAAAACGCAAACATGGGAAAAACGCAAATGTAGTGAAAGAGAAATTTGTGGCACAACTTGACAAGAGGAAAGAATCAGTTGCTAGGATATAGTCTGAAGCCTCAAGGGTCAAACGCAAATATGAGAAAAATGCAAATATGGGAAAAACGCAAGTATGGGAAAAACGCAAGTATGGGAAAAACGCAAGTATGGGAAAAACGCAAGTATGGGAAAAACGCAAAAATGGGAAAAACGCAAATATGGGAAAAACGCAAATATGGGAAAAACGGAAACATGGGAAAAACGCAATTATGGGAAAAACGCAATTATGGGAAAAACGCAATTATGGGAAAAACGCAATTATGGGAAAAACGCAATTGTGGGAAAAACGCAATTATGGGAAAAACGCAATTATGGGAAAAACGCAATTATGGGAAAAACGCAATTATGGGAAAAACGCAATTATGGAAAAAACGCAAATATGGGAAAAATGCAAATGTAAGAAAAAAGAAATTCGTGGCACAACTTGACAATAGGAAAGAATCAGTTGGTTGGACATAGTCTGATCATGAAGGGTTCAGGAAATATGGGAAAAACGCAAACATGGGAAAAATGCAAACATGGGAAAAATGCAAACATGGGAAAAACGCAAACATGGGAAAAACGCAAACATGGGAAAAACGCAAACATGGGAAAAACGCAAACATGGGAAAAACGCAAACATGGGAAAAACGCAAACATGGGAAAAACGCAAACATGGGAAAAACGCAAACATGGGAAAAATGCAAAAGTAGTGAAAGAGAAATTTGTGGCACAACTTGACAAAAAGAGAGAATCAGTTGGTAGGACATAGTCTGAAGCCTCAAGGGTTAACGAAATATAGGTCAAAAGCAAATATGGGAAAAACGCAAATATGGGAAAAACGCAAGTATGGGAAAAACGCAAGTATGGGAAAAACGCAAGTATGGGAAAAACGCAAATATGGGAAAAACGCAAGTATGGGAAAGACGCAAGTATGGGAAAAACGCAAGTATGGGAAATACGCAAGTACGGGAAATACGCAAGTACGGGAAATACGCAAGTACGGGAAAAACGCAAGTACGGGAAAAACGCAAGTACGGGAAAAACGCAAATACGGGAAAAACGCAAATACGGGAAAAACGCAAATACGGGAACAACGAAAATACGGGAACAACGAAAATATGGGAACAACGAAAATATGGGAACAACGAAAATATGGGAACAACGAAAATATGGGAACAACGAAAATATGGGAACAACGCAAATATGGGAGAAACGCAAATATGGGAGAAACGCAAATATGGGAAAAACGCAAATATGGGAAAAACGCAAACATGGGAAAAACGCAAATATGGGAAAAACGCAAATATGGGAAAAACGCAAACATGGGAAAAACGCAGACATGGGAAAAACGCAAACATGGGAAAAACGCAAATATGGGAAAAACGCAAACATGGGAAAAACGCAAACATGGGAAAAACGCAAACATGGGAAAAACGCAAACATGGGAAAAACGCAAACATGGGAAAAACGCAAACATGGGAAAAACACAAACATGGGAAAAACGCAAACATGGGAAAAACGCAAATGTAGTGAAAGAGAAATTTGTGGCACAACTTGACAAGAGGAAAGAATCAGTTCCTAGGATATAGTCTGAAGCCTCAAGGGTCAAACGCAAATATGAGAGAAATGCAAATATGGGAAAAACGCAAGTATGGGAAAAACGCAAGTATGGGAAAAACGCAAGTATGGGAAAAACGCAAGTATGGCAAAAACGCAAAAATGGGAAAAACGCAAATATGGGAAAAACGCAAATATGGGAAGAACGGAAACATGGGAAAAACGCAATTATGGGAAAAACGCAATTATGGCAAAACGCAATTATGGGAAAAACGCAATTATGGGAAAAACGCAATTATGGGAGAAACGCAATTATGGGAAAAACGCAATTATGGGAAAAACGCAATTATGGGAAAAACGCAATTATGGGAAAAACGCAATTATGGGAAAAACGCAATTATGGGAAAAACGCAATTATAAAAAAAACGCAAACATGGGAAAAACGCAAACATGGGAAAAACGCAAATGTAGTGAAAGAGAAATTTGTGGCACAACTTGACAAGAGGATAGAATCAGTTGGTAGGACATAGCCTGAAGCCTCAAGGGTTAACGAAATATAGGTCAAAAGCAAATATGGGAAAACCGCAAATATGGGAAAAACGCAAATATGGGAAAAACGCAAATATGGGAAAAACGCAAATATGGGAAAAACGCAAATATGGGAAAAACGCAAGTATGGGAAAAACGCAAGTATGGGAAAGACGCAGGTATGGGAAAAACGCAGGTATGGGAAAATCGCAGGTATGGGAAAGACGCAGGTATGGGAAAGACGCAGGTATGGGAAAGACGCAGGTATGGGAAAAACGCAGGTATGGGAAAAACGCAAGTATGGGAAAAACGCAAGTATGGGAAAAACGCAAGTATGGGAAAAACGCAAGTATGGGAAAAACGCAAATATGGGAAAAACGCAAACATGGGAAAAACGCAAATGTAGTGAAAGAGAAATTTGTGGCACAACTTGACAAGAGGAAAGAATCAGTTGGTAGGGCATAGTCTGAAGCCTCAAGGGTTAACGAAATATAGGTCAAAAGCAAATATGGGAAAAACGCAAATATGGGAAAAACGCAAATATGGGAAAAACGCAAACATGGGAAAAACGCAAACATGGGAAGAACGCAAACATGGGAAAAACGCAAACATGGGAAAAACGCAAATGTAGTGAAAGAGAAATTTGTGGCACAACTTGACAAGAGGATAGAATCAGTTGGTAGGACATAGCCTGAAGCCTCAAGGGTTAACGAAATATAGGTCAAACGCAAATATGGGAAAAACGCAAATATGGGAAAAACGCAAATATGGGAAAAACGCAAATATGGGAAAAACGCAAATATGGGAAAAATGCATATATGGGAAAAACGCAAATATGGGAAAAACGCAAATATGGGAAAAACGCATAAATGGGAAAAACGCAAATATGGGAAAAACGCAAATATGGGAAAAACGCAAATATGGGAAAAACGCAAATATGGGAAAAACCCAAATATGGGAAAAACCCAAATATGGGAAAAACGCAAATATGGGAACAACGCAAATATGTGAACAACGCAAATATGTGAACAACGCAAATATGGGAACAACGAAAATATGGGAACAACGAAAATATGGGAACAACGAAAATATGGGAACAACGCAAATATGGGAACAACGAAAATATGGGAACAACGCAAGTATGGGAAAAACGCAAGTATGGGAAAAACGCAAGTATGGGAAAAACGCAAGTATGGGAAAAACGCAAGTATGGGAAGAACGCAAATATGGGAGAAACGCAAACATGGGAAAAACGCAAACATGGGGAAAACGCAAACATGGGGAAAACGCAAACATGGGGAAAACGCAAACATGGGAAAAACGCAAACATGGGAAAAACGCAAACATGGGGAAAACGCAAACATGGGGAAAACGCAAACATGGGAAAAACACAATTATGGGAAAAACGCAAATGTAGTGAAAGAGAAATTTGTGGCACAACTTGACAAGAGGAAAGAATCAGTTGGTATGACGTAGTCTGAAGCCTCAAGGGTTAACGAAATATAGGTCAAACGCAAATATGGGAAAAACGCAAATATGGGAAAAACGCAAATATGGGAAAAACGCAAATAAGGGAAAAACGCAAATATGGGAAAAACGCAAATATGGGAAAAACGCAAATATGGGAAAAACGCAAATATGGGAAAAACGCAAATATGGGAAAAACGCAAATATGGGAAAAACGCAAATATGGGAAAAACGCAAAGATGGGAAAAAGGCAAAGATGGGAAAAACGCAAAGATGGGAAAAACGCAAAGATGGGAAAAACGCAAAGATGGGAAAAACGCAAAGATGGGAAAAACGCAAAGATGGGAAAAAACCAAAGATGGGAAAAACGCAAAGATGGGATAAACGCAAACATGGGAAAAACGCAAACATGGGAAAAACGCAAACATGGGAAAAACGCAAACATGGGAAAAACGCAAACATGGGAAAAACGCAAACATGGGAAAAACGCAAACATGGGAAAAACGCAAACATGGGAAAAACGCAAACATAGGAAAAACGCAAACATGGGAAAAACGCAAACATGGGAAAAACGCAAACATGGGAAAAACGCAAATGTAGTGAAAGAGAAATTTGTGGCACAACTTGACAAGAGGAAAGAATCAGTTGGTAGGACATAGTCTGAAGCCTCAAGGGTTAACGAAATATAGGTCAAAAGCAAATATGGGAAAAACGCAAGTATGGGAAAAACGCAAGTATGGGAAAAACGCAAGTATGGGAAAAACGCAAGTATGGGAAAAACGCAAGTATGGGAAAAACGCAAATATGGGAAAAACGCAAATATGGGAAAAACGCAAATATGGGAACAAGGAAAATATGGGAACAAGGAAAATATGGGAACAAGGAAAATATGGGAACAAGGAAAATATGGGAACAAGGAAAATATGGGAACAAGGAAAATATGGGAAAAACGTAAATATGGGAACAACGCAAATATGGGAACAACGCAAATATGGGAACAACGCAAATATTGGAAAAACGCAAATATGGGAGAAACGCAAATATGGGAGAATCGCAAATATGGGAGAAACGCAAATATGGGATAACGCAAATATGGGAGAAACGCAAATATGGGAGAAACGCAAATATGGGAAAAACGCAAATATGGGAAAAACGCAAACATGGGAGAAACGCAAACATGAGAAAAACGCAAACGAGGGAAAAACAGAAACATGGGAAAAACGCAAACATGGGAAAAACGCAAACATGGGAAAAACGCAAACATGGGAAAAACGCAAACATGGGAAAAACGCAAACATGGGAAAAACGCAAACATGGGAAAAACGCAAACATGGGAAAAACGCAAACATGGGAAAAACGCAAACATGGGAAAAACGCAAATGTAGTGAAAGAGAAATTTGTGGCAGAACTTGACAAGATGAAAGAATCAGTTGGTAGGACATAGTCTGAAGCCTCAAGGGTTAACGAAATATAGGTCAAAAGCAAATATGGGAAAAACGCAAATATGGGAAAAACGCATATATGGGAAAAACGCATATATGGGAAAAACGCATATATGGGAAAAACGCATATATGGGAAAAACGCAAATATGGGAAAAACGCAAATATGGGAAAAACGCAAATATGGGAAAAACGCAAATATGGGAAAAACGAAAATATGGGAAAAACGCAAATATGGGAAAAACGCAAATATGGGAAAAACGCAATTATGGGAAAAACGCAATTATGGGAAAAACGCAATTATGGGAAAAGCGCAATTATGGGAAAAATGCAAGTGTAAGAAAAAAGAAATTCGTGGCACAACTTGACAATAGGAAAGAATCGGTTGGTTGGACATAGTCTGAAGCATGAGGGGTTCAGGAAATATGGGAAAAACGCAAGTATGGGAAAAGCGCAAGTATGAGAAAAGCGTAAATATGGGAGAAACGCAAATGTAGTGAAAGAGATATTTGTGGCACAACTTGACAAGAGGAAAAAATCAGTTGCTAGGACATAGTCTGAAGCCTCAAGGGTCAAACGCAAATATGAGAAAAATGCAAATATGGGAAAAACGCAAATATCGGAAAAACGCAAATATGGGAAAAACGCAAATATGGGAAAAACGCAAAAATGGGTAAAACGCAAAAATGGGAAAAACGCAAAAATGGGAAAAACGCAAAAATGGGAAAAACGCAAAAATGGGAAAAACGCAAATATGGGAAAAACGCAAATATGGGAAAAACGCAAATATGGGAAAAACGCAAATATGGGAAGAACGCAAATATGGGAATAACGCAAATATGGGAAAAACGCAAATATGGGAAAAACGCAAATATGGGAAAAACGCAAATATGGGAAAAACGCAAACATGGGAAAAACGCAAACATGGGAAAAACGAAACATGGGAAAAACGCAAATGTAGTGAAAGAGAAATTTGTGGCACAACTTGACAAGAGGAAAGAATCAGTTGGTAGGACATAGTCTGAAGCCTCAAGGGTTAACGAAATATAGGTCAAAAGCAAATATGGGAAAAACGCAAGTATGGGAAAAACGCAAGTATGGGAAAAACGCAAGTATGGGAAAAACGCAAGTATGGGATAAACGCAAGTATGGGAAAAACGCAAATATGGGAAAAACGCAAATATGGGAAAAACGCAAATATGGGAACAAGGAAAATATGGGAACAAGGAAAATATGGGGACAAGGAAAATATGGGAACAAGGAAAATATGGGAACAAGGAAAATATGGGAAAAACGCAAATATGGGAACAACGCAAATATGGGAACAACGCAAATATGGGAACAACGCAAATATTGGAAAAACGCAAATATGGGAGAAACGCAAATATTGGAGAATCGCAAATATGGGAGAAACGCAAATATGGGATAACGCAAATATGGGAGAAACGCAAATATGGGAGAAACGCAAATATGGGAAAAACGCAAATATGGGAAAAACGCAAACATGGGAGAAACGCAAACATGAGAAAAACGCAAACAAGGGAAAAACAGAAACATGGGAAAAACGCGAACATGGGAAAAACGCAAACATGGGAAAAACGCAAACATGGGAAAAACGCAAACATGGGAAAAACGCAAACATGGGAAAAACGCAAATGTAGTGAAAGAGAAATTTGTGGCAGAACTTGACAAGATGAAAGAATCAGTTGGTAGAACATAGTCTGAAGCCTCAAGGTTTAACGAAATATAGGTCAAAAGCAAATATGGGAAAAACGCAAATATGGGAAAAACGCATATATGGGAAAAACGCATATATGGGAAAAACGCATATATGGGAAAAACGCAAATATGGGAAAAACGCAAATATGGGAAAAACGCAAATATGGGAAAAACGCAAATATGGGAAAAACGAAAATATGGGAAAAACGCAAATATGGGAAAAACGCAAAAATGGGAAAAACGCAATTATGGGAAAAACGCAATTATGGGAAAAACGCAATTATGGGAAAAGCGCAATTATGGGAAAAATGCAAGTGTAAGAAAAAAGAAATTCGTGGCACAACTTGACAATAGGAAAGAATCGGTTGGTTGGACATAGTCTGAAGCATGAGGGGTTCAGGAAATATGGGAAAAACGCAAGTATGGGAAAAGCGCAAGTATGAGAAAAGCGTAAATATGGGAGAAACGCAAATGTAGTGAAAGAGATATTTGTGGCACAACTTGACAAGAGGAAAAAATCAGTTGCTAGGACATAGTCTGAAGCCTCAAGGGTCAAACGCAAATATGAGAAAAATGCAAATATGGGAAAAACGCAAATATCGGAAAAACGCAAATATGGGAAAAACGCAAATATGGGAAAAACGCAAAAATGGGAAAAACGCAAAAATGGGAAAAACGCAAAAATGGGAAAAACGCAAAAATGGGAAAGACGCAAATATGGGAAAAACGCAAATATGGGAAAAACGCAAATATGGGAAAAACGCAAATATGGGAAAAACGCAAATATGGGGAAAACGCAAATATGGGAAAAACGCAAATATGGGAAGAACGCAAATATGGGAATAACGCAAATATGGGAAAAACGCAAATATGGGAAAAACGCAAAAATGGGAAAAACGCAAAAATGGGAAAAACGCAAAAATGGGAAAAACGCAAAAATGGGAAAAACGCAAAAATGGGAAAAACGCAAATATGGGAAAAACGCAAATATGGGAAAAACGCAAATATGGGAAAAACGCAAATATGGGAAAAACGCAAATATGGGAAGAACGCAAATATGGGAATAACGCAAATATGGGAAAAACGCAAATATGGGAAAAACGCAAATATGGGAAAAACGCAAACATGGGAAAAACGCAAACATGGGAAAAACGAAACATGGGAAAAACGCAAATGTAGTGAAAGAGAAATTTGTGGCACAACTTGACAAGAGGAAAGAATCAGTTGGTAGGACATAGTCTGAAGCCTCAAGGGTTAACGAAATATAGGTCAAAAGCAAATATGGGAAAAACGCAAGTATGGGAAAAACGCAAGTATGGGAAAAACGCAAGTATGGGAAAAACGCAAGTATGGGAAAAACGCAAGTATGGGAAAAACGCAAATATGGGAAAAACGCAAATATGGGAAAAACGCAAATATGGGAACAAGGAAAATATGGGAACAAGGAAAATATGGGAACAAGGAAAATATGGGAACAAGGAAAATATGGGAACAAGGAAAATATGGGAAAAACGCAAATATGGGAACAACGCAAATATGGGAACAACGCAAATATGGGAACAACGCAAATATTGGAAAAACGCAAATATGGGAGAAACGCAAATATTGGAGAATCGCAAATATGGGAGAAACGCAAATATGGGATAACGCAAATATGGGAGAAACGCAAATATGGGAGAAACGCAAATATGGGAAAAACGCAAATATGGGAAAAACGCAAACATGGGAGAAACGCAAACATGAGAAAAACGCAAACAAGGGAAAAACAGAAACATGGGAAAAACGCGAACATGGGAAAAACGCAAACATGGGAAAAACGCAAACATGGGAAAAACGCAAACATGGGAAAAACGCAAACATGGGAAAAACGCAAATGTAGTGAAAGAGAAATTTGTGGCAGAACTTGACAAGATGAAAGAATCAGTTGGTAGAACATAGTCTGAAGCCTCAAGGTTTAACGAAATATAGGTCAAAAGCAAATATGGGAAAAACGCAAATATGGGAAAAACGCATATATGGGAAAAACGCATATATGGGAAAAACGCATATATGGGAAAAACGCAAATATGGGAAAAACGCAAATATGGGAAAAACGCAAATATGGGAAAAACGCAAATATGGGAAAAACGAAAATATGGGAAAAACGCAAATATGGGAAAAACGCAAATATGGGAAAAACGCAATTATGGGAAAAACGCAATTATGGGAAAAACGCAATTATGGGAAAAGCGCAATTATGGGAAAAATGCAAGTGTAAGAAAAAAGAAATTCGTGGCACAACTTGACAATAGGAAAGAATCGGTTGGTTGGACATAGTCTGAAGCATGAGGGGTTCAGGAAATATGGGAAAAACGCAAGTATGGGAAAAGCGCAAGTATGAGAAAAGCGTAAATATGGGAGAAACGCAAATGTAGTGAAAGAGATATTTGTGGCACAACTTGACAAGAGGAAAAAATCAGTTGCTAGGACATAGTCTGAAGCCTCAAGGGTCAAACGCAAATATGAGAAAAATGCAAATATGGGAAAAACGCAAATATCGGAAAAACGCAAATATGGGAAAAACGCAAATATGGGAAAAACGCAAAAATGGGAAAAACGCAAAAATGGGAAAAACGCAAAAATGGGAAAAACGCAAAAATGGGAAAGACGCAAATATGGGAAAAACGCAAATATGGGAAAAACGCAAATATGGGAAAAACGCAAATATGGGAAAAACGCAAATATGGGGAAAACGCAAATATGGGAAAAACGCAAATATGGGAAGAACGCAAATATGGGAATAACGCAAATATGGGAAAAACGCAAATATGGGAAAAACGCAAATATGGGAAAAACGCAAATATGGGAGAAACGCAAATATGGGAGAAACGCAAATATGGGAAAAACGCAAATATGGGAAAAACGCAAATATGGGAAAAACGCAAATATGGGAAAAACGCAAACATGGGAAAAACGCAAACATGGGAAAAACTCAAACATGGGAAAAACGCAAACATGGGAAAAACGCAAACATGGGAAAAACGCAAACATGGGAAATACGCAAACATGGGAAAAACGCAAATGTAGTGAAGAAGAAATTTGTGGCACAACTTGGCAAGAGGAAAGAATCAGTTGGTAGGACATAGCCTGAAGCCTCAAGGGTTAACGAAATATAGGTAAAAAGCAAATATGGGAAAAACGCAAGTATGGGAAAAACGCAAGTATGGGAAAAACGCAAGTATGGGAAAAACGCAAGTATGGGAAAAACGCAAAAATGGGAAAAACGCAAGTACGGGAAAAACGCAAGTATGGGAAAAACGCAAATATGGGTAAAACGCAAGTATGGGAAAAACGCAAGTACGGGAAAAACGCAAGTACGGGAAAAACGCAAGTACGGGAAAAACGCACGTACGGGAAGATCGCAAGTACGGGAAGAACGCAAGTACGGGAAGAACGCAAGTACGGGAAAAACGCAAGTACGGGAAAAACGCAAGTATGGGAAAAACGCAAGTATGGGAAAATCGCAAGTATGGGAAAAACGTAAGTATGGGAAAAACATAAATATGGGAAAAACGCAAATATGGGAAAAACGCAAATATGGGAAAAACACAAATATGGGTAAAACGCAAATATGGGTAAAACGCAAATATGGGAAAAACGCAAGTATGGGAAAAACGCAAGTATGGGAAAAACGCAAATATGGGTAAAACGCAAATATGGGAAAAACGCAAGTATGGGAAAAACGCAAGTATGGGAAAAACGCAAGTATGGGAAAAACGCAAGTATGGGAAAAACGCAAATATGGGAAAAACGCAAATATGCGAAAAACGCAAATATGCGAAAAACGCAAATATGGGTAAAACGCAAATATGGGAAAAACGCAAGTATGGGAAAAACGCAAGTATGGGAAAAACGCAAATATGGGTAAAACGCAAATATGGGAAAAACGCAAGTATGGGAAAAACGCAAGTATGGGAAAAACGCAAGTATGGGAAAAACGCAAGTATGGGAAAATCGCAAGTATGGGAAAAACGTAAATATGGGAAAAACATAAATATGGGAAAAACGCAAATATGGGAAAAACGCAAAGATGGGAAAAACGCAAAGATGGGAAAACGCAAACATGGGAGAAACGAAAACATGGGAAAAACGAAAACATGGGAAATACGCAAACATGGGAAAAACGAAAACATGGGAAACACGCAAACATGGGATAAAACGAAAACATGGGAAACACGCAAACATGGGATAAAACGCAAACATGGGAAAAACGCAAACATGGGCAAAACGCAAATGTAGTGAAAGAGAAATTTGTGGCACAACTTGACAAGAGGAAAGAATCAGTTGGTAGGACATAGTCTGAAGCCTCAAGGGTTAACGAAATATAGGTCAAAAGCAAATATGGGAAAAACGCAAATATGGGAAACACGCAAATATGGGAAACACGCAAATATGGGAAAAACGCAAATATGGGAAAAACGCAAACATGGGAAAAACGCAAACATGGGAAAAACGCAAACATGGGAAAAACGCAGACATGGGAAAAACGCAGACATGGGAAAAACGCAAACATGGGAAAAACGCAAACATGGGAAAAACGCAAACATGGGAAAACGCAAATGTAGTGAAAGAGAAATTTGTGGCACAACTTGACAAGAGGATAGAATCAGTTGGTAGCACATAGCCTGAAGCCTCAAGGGTTAACGAAATATAGGTCAAAAGCAAATATGGGAAAAACGCAAATATGGGAAGAACGCAAATATGGGAAAAACGCAAGTATGGGAAAAACGCAAGTATGGGAAAAACGCAAATATGGGAAAAACGCAAATATGGGAAAAACGCAAGTATGGGAAAAACGCAAGTATGGGAAAAACGCAAGTATGGGAAAAACGCAAGTATGGGAAAAACGCAAGTATGGGAACAACGAAAATATGGGAACAACGAAAATATGGGAACAGCGAAAATATGGGAACAACGAAAATATGGGAACAACGAAAATACGGGAAAACGAAAATACGGGAACAACGCAAATACGGGAACAACGCAAATACGGGAACAACGCAAATACGGGAACAACGCAAATACGGGAACAACGCAAATACGGGAAAAACGCAAATACGGGAAAAACGGAAATACGGGAAAAACGCAAATATGCGAAAAACGCAAATATGCGAAAAACGCAATTATGCGAAAAACGCAATTATGGGAAAACGCAATTATGGGAAAAACGCAATTTTGGGAAAAACGCAATTAATGGAAAAACGCAATTATGGAAAAAACGCAATTATGGAAAAAACGCAAATATGGGAAAAACGCAAATATGGGAAAAATGCAAATGTAAGAAAAAAGAAATTCGTGGCACAACTTGACAATAGGAAAGAATCAGTTGGTTGGACATAGTCTGAAGCCTCAAGGGTTAACGAAATATAGGTCTAACGCAAATATGGGAAAAACGCAAATATGGGAAAAACGCAAATATGGGAAAAACGCAAATATGGGAAAAACGCAAGTATGGGAAAAACGCAAGTATGGGAAAAACGCAAGTATGGGAAAAACGCAAGTATGGGAAAAACGCAAGTATGGGAAAAACGCAAGTATGGGAAAAACGCAAGTATGGGAAAAACGCAAGTATGGGAAAAACGCAAGTATGGGAACAACGCAAGTATGGGAAAAACGCAAGTATGGGAAAAACGCAAATATGGGAAAATGCAAACATGGGAAAAACGCAAACATGGGAAAAACGCAAATGTAGTGAAAGAGAAATTTGTGGCACAACTTGACAAGAGGAAAGAATCAGTTGGTAGGACATAGTCTGAAGCCTCAAGGGTTAACGAAATATAGGTCAAAAGCAAATATGGGAAAAACGCAAATATGGGAAAAACGCAAATATGGGAAAAACGCAAATATGGGAAAAACGCAAATATTGGAAAAACGCAAATATGGGAAAAACGCAAATATGGGAAAAACGCAAATATGGGAAAAACGCAAATATGGGAGAAACGCAAATATGGGAGAAACGCAAATATGGGAGAAACGCAAATATGGGAAAAACGCAAATATGGGAAAAACGCAAATATGGGAAAAACGCAAACATGGGAAAAACGCAAACATGGGAAAAACTCAAACATGGGAAAAACGCAAACATGGGAAAAACGCAAACATGGGAAAAACGCAAACATGGGAAAAACGCAAACATGGGAAAAACGCAAATGTAGTGAAGAAGAAATTTGTGGCACAACTTGGCAAGAGGAAAGAATCAGTTGGTAGGACATAGCCTGAAGCCTCAAGGGTTAACGAAATATAGGTAAAAAGCAAATATGGGAAAAACGCAAGTATGGGAAAAACGCAAGTATGGGAAAAACGCAAGTATGGGAAAAACGCAAGTATGGGAAAAACGCAAAAATGGGAAAAACGCAAGTACGGGAAAAACGCAAGTATGGGAAAAACGCAAATATGGGTAAAACGCAAGTATGGGAAAAACGCAAGTACGGGAAAAACGCAAGTACGGGAAAAACGCAAGTACGGGAAAAACGCAAGTACGTGAAGAACGCAAGTACGGGAAGAACGCAAGTACGGGAAGAACGCAAGTACGGGAAAAACGCAAGTA
>NW_025727564.1:0-42488 GCF_021461385.2 Schistocerca piceifrons | reverse complement strand
TTCGCGCTAACGTGACGAATTGTCAATAAAAAAAAAATGCGGCTGCTTTCGACCGAAAAGTAAGATTTTGTGTGTGTTGGGATAAGAACCGAATGCGAATTCTGCCATGCGCCAACATTATATGGGCGCCAACGGCCATACCATGTTGAGTACACCGGTTCTCGTCCGATCACCGAAGTTAAGCAACATCGGGGCGTGGTTAGTACTTGGATGGGTGACCGCCTGGAACACCACGTGCTGTTGGCTCCCCTTCATTACTTTTTTTTTTTTTTTTATACCGCCCTCTTTCCATACCACCGTTGTGTTGTGACAAAGATTCTTGCTTAAGCATTTTAAACTACTGTAATGACCATAAAGTACGAAATTGCAGTAATTGTCTCAGTTTGAGGAGAATGTGCTAACCAAGTTCGCCAGGAAGTCTTTGAAAACGACAAAACAGTACGAATCGGCAGATATGTTCTGAAATACGTCAGCGCCTGTTGTTGTGTAGCGGTGTACAATTCCTACTTCGATATGTAATCATAAAGTTATTCTTTAGTCGTCTCGTCTCGTCTCCTCATCTCCTGCAGACGTTTCTTGTGCTTGCGCTGTTATATGGGCCACGACCCGAGCGGCAGCGAGCGGCAGTCGAGCAAAGTCGGGACAAGTCGGGACGGGGACAGGGGACAGCGATAGGAATGGTGCGAATGCACTGCAAATTACGCAAACATCTCGTCTGATGCGAGGAAGCTCACATCGCCAGCAGTGGCGCCCTCCAACAGGAACTTCCACACCCCGTACAGGCCATACGCCGGTCGGCCGCGCGCCAGCCATCCACTGGACACCAGGGACAAGATGCGTCTTCCGCGAGTGTCGAAGGCTGCACGCGCCAAGCGGATGACAGGAGGTGCAACGAGAAGCTGCGCGTCTCACACACACGGCGGCGCGCCCGCTAGTTCGGCAGTCGCTCTGCTGGCACGTCGAATTGCGGAAGGAAGTGCTTAAAATTACAATTCTGTTCATGTTTTATGTTGTAAAGTTGTTAGCTTGTAACGATGTAATGTTAATAAATAAATTTATAAAGCTCACAAAAAAAAATACACGAAGCACGTCCTTCCGGCTCATAAGTTTTGGAACTCAGGATTGCGTTCGCGCTAACGTGACGAATTGTCAATAAAAAAAAATGCGGCTGCTTTCGACCGAAAAGTAAGATTTAGTGTGTGTTGGGATAAGAACCGAATGCGAATTCTGCCATGCGCCTACATTATATGGGCGCCAACGGCCATACAATGTTGAGTACACCGGTTCTCGTCCGATCACCGAAGTTAAGCAACATCGGCGTGGTTAGTACTTGGATGGGTGACCGCCTGGGAACACCACGTGCTGTTGGCTCCCCTTCATTTACTTTTTTTTTTTTTTTTTTTATACCGCCCTCTTTCCATACCACCGTTCTGTTGTGACAAAGATTCTTGCTTAAGCATTTTAAACTACTGTAATGACCATAAGGTACGAAATTGCAGTAAATGTCTCAGTTTGAGGGAGAATGTGCTAACCAAGTTCGCCAGGAAGTCTGTGAAAACGACAAAACAGTACGAATAGGCAGATATGTTCTGAAATACGTCAGCGCCTGTTGTTGTGTAGCGGTGTACAATTCCTACTTCGATATGTAATCATAAAGTTATTCTTTAGTCGTCTCGTCTCGTCTCCTCATCTCCTGCAGACGTTTCTTGTGCTTGCGCTGTTATATGGGCCACGACCCGAGCGGCAGCGAGCGGCAGTCGAGCAAAGTCGGGGACAAGTCGGGACGGGGACAGGCACAGGGACAGGAATGGTGCGAATGCACTGCAAATTACGCAAACACCTCGTCTGAGGCGAGGCGAGGCGAGGCGAGGAAGCTCACATCGCCAGCAGTGGCGCCCTCCAACAAGACACTGCCACACCCCGCACAGGCCACACGCCGGCCGGCCGCGCGCCAGCCCTCCTGCGCTGGACACCAGGGACAAGATGCGTCTTCCGCGAGTGTCGAAGGCTGCACGCGCCAAGCGGATGACAGGAGGTGCAACGAGAAGCTGCGCGTCTCACACACACGGCGGCGCGCCCGCTAGTTCGGCAGTCGCTCTGCTGGCACGTCGGATTGCGGAAGGAAGTGCTTACAATTACAATTCTGTTCATGTTTTATGTTGTAAAGTTGTTACCTTGTAACGATGTAATGTTAATAAATAAATTTATAAAGCTCACAAAAAAAAAAAAAAAAACACGAAGCACGTCCTTCCGGCTCATAAGTTTTGGAACTCAGGATTGCGTTCGCGCTAACGTGACGAATTGTCAATAAAAAAAAAATGCGGCTGCTTTCGACCGAAAAGTAAGATTTTGTGTGTGTTGGGATAAGAACCGAATGCGAATTCTGCCATGCGCCAACATTATATGGGCGCCAACGGCCATACCATGTTGAGTACACCGGTTCTCGTCCGATCACCGAAGTTAAGCAACATCGGGCGTGGTTAGTACTTGGATGGGTGACCGCCTGGGAACACCACGTGCTGTTGGCTCCCCTTCATTTACTTTTTTTTTTTTTTTTATACCGCCCTCTTTCCATACCACCGTTGTGTTGTGACAAAGATTCTTGCTTAAGCATTTTAAACTACTGTAATGACCATAAAGTACGAAATTGCAGTAATTGTCTCAGTTTGAGGGAGAATGTGCTAACCAAGTTCGCCAGGAAGTCTTTGAAAACGACAAAACAGTACGAATCGGCAGATATGTTCTGAAATACGTCAGCGCCTGTTGTTGTGTAGCGGTGTACCTACTTCGATATGTAATCATAAAGTTATTCTTTAGTCGTCTCGTCTCGTCTCCTCATCTCCTGCAGACGTTTCTTGTGCTTGCGCTGTTATATGGGCCACGACCCGAGCGGCAGCGAGCGGCAGTCGAGCAAAGTCGGGACAAGTCGGGGACGGGGACAGGGACAGCGATAGGAATGGTGCGAATGCACTGCAAAATTACGCAAACATCTCGTCTGATGCGAGGAAGCTCACATCGCCAGCAGTGGCGCCCTCCAACAGGAACTTCCACACCCCGTACAGGCCATACGCCGGTCGGCCGCGCGCCAGCCATCCACTGGACACCAGGGACAAGATGCGTCTTCCGCGAGTGTCGAAGGCTGCACGCGCCAAGCGGATGACAGGAGGTGCAACGAGAAGCTGCGCGTCTCACACACACGGCGGCGCGCCCGCTAGTTCGGCAGTCGCTCTGCTGGCACGTCGGATTGCGGAAGGAAGTGCTTACAATTACAATTCTGTTCATGTTTTATGTTGTAAAGTTGTTACCTTGTAACGATGTAATGTTAATAAATAAATTTATAAAGCTCACAAAAAAAAAAAAAAAAACACGAAGCACGTCCTTCCGGCTCATAAGTTTTGGAACTCAGGATTGCGTTCGCGCTAACGTGACGAATTGTCAATAAAAAAAAAAATGCGGCTGCTTTCGACCGAAAAGTAAGATTTTGTGTGTGTTTGGGATAAGAACCGAATGCGAATTCTGCCATGCGCCAACATTATATGGGCGCCAACGGCCATACCATGTTGAGTACACCGGTTCTCGTCCGATCACCGAAGTTAAGCAACATCGGGCGTGGTTAGTACTTGGATGGGTGACCGCCTGGGAACACCACGTGCTGTTGGCTCCCCTTCATTTACTTTTTTTTTTTTTTTTATACCGCCCTCTTTCCATACCACCGTTGTGTTGTGACAAAGATTCTTGCTTAAGCATTTTAAACTACTGTAATGACCATAAAGTACGAAATTGCAGTAATTGTCTCAGTTTGAGGGAGAATGTGCTAACCAAGTTCGCCAGGAAGTCTTTGAAAACGACAAAACAGTACGAATCGGCAGATATGTTCTGAAATACGTCAGCGCCTGTTGTTGTGTAGCGGTGTACAATTCCTACTTCGATATGTAATCATAAAGTTATTCTTTAGTCGTCTCGTCTCGTCTCCTCATCTCCTGCAGACGTTTCTTGTGCTTGCGCTGTTATATGGGCCACGACCCGAGCGGCAGCGAGCGGCAGTCGAGCAAAGTCGGGACAAGTCGGGACGGGGACAGGGACAGCGATAGGAATGGTGCGAATGCACTGCAAATTACGCAAACATCTCGTCTGATGCGAGGAAGCTCACATCGCCAGCAGTGGCGCCCTCCAACAGGAACTTCCACACCCCGTACAGGCCATACGCCGGTCGGCCGCGCGCCAGCCATCCACTGGACACCAGGGACAAGATGCGTCTTCCGCGAGTGTCGAAGGCTGCACGCGCCAAGCGGATGACAGGAGGTGCAACGAGAAGCTGCGCGTCTCACACACACGGCGGCGCGCCCGCTAGTTCGGCAGTCGCTCTGCTGGCACGTCGGATTGCGGAAGGAAGTGCTTACAATTACAATTCTGTTCATGTTTTATGTTGTAAAGTTGTTACCTTGTAACGATGTAATGTTAATAAATAAATTTATAAAGCTCACAAAAAAAAAAAAAAAAAACACGAAGCACGTCCTTCCGGCTCATAAGTTTTGGAACTCAGGATTGCGTTCGCGCTAACGTGACGAATTGTCAATAAAAAAAAAATGCGGCTGCTTTCGACCGAAAAGTAAGATTTTGTGTGTGTTGGGATAAGAACCGAATGCGAATTCTGCCATGCGCCAACATTATATGGGCGCCAACGGCCATACCATGTTGAGTACACCGGTTCTCGTCCGATCACCGAAGTTAAGCAACATCGGGCGTGGTTAGTACTTGGATGGGTGACCGCCTGGGAACACCACGTGCTGTTGGCTCCCCTTCATTTACTTTTTTTTTTTTTTTTTATACCGCCCTCTTTCCATACCACCGTTGTGTTGTGACAAAGATTCTTGCTTAAGCATTTTAAACTACTGTAATGACCATAAAGTACGAAATTGCAGTAATTGTCTCAGTTTGAGGGAGAATGTGCTAACCAAGTTCGCCAGGAAGTCTTTGAAAACGACAAAACAGTACGAATCGGCAGATATGTTCTGAAATACGTCAGCGCCTGTTGTTGTGTAGCGGTGTACAATTCCTACTTCGATATGTAATCATAAAGTTATTCTTTAGTCGTCTCGTCTCGTCTCCTCATCTCCTGCAGACGTTTCTTGTGCTTGCGCTGTTATATGGGGCCACGACCCGAGCGGCAGCGAGCGGCAGTCGAGCAAAGTCGGGACAAGTCGGGACGGGGGACAGGCACAGGGACAGGAATGGTGCGAATGCACTGCAAATTACGCAAACACCTCGTCTGAGGCGAGGCGAGGCGAGGCGAGGAAGCTCACATCGCCAGCAGTGGCGCCCTCCAACAAGACACTGCCACACCCCGCACAGGCCACACGCCGGCCGGCCGCGCGCCAGCCCTCCTGCGCTGGACACCAGGGACAAGATGCGTCCTTCCGCGAGTGTCGAAGGCTGCACGCGCCAAGCGGATGACAGGAGGTGCAACGAGAAGCTGCGCGTCTCACACACACGGCGGCGCGCCCGCTAGTTCGGCAGTCGCTCTGCTGGCACGTCGAATTGCGGAAGGAAGTGCTTAAAATTACAATTCTGTTCATGTTTTATGTTGTAAAGTTGTTAGCTTGTAACGATGTAATGTTAATAAATAAATTTATAAAGCTCACAAAAAAAAAATACACGAAGCACGTCCTTCCGGCTCATAAGTTTTGGAACTCAGGATTGCGTTCGCGCTAACGTGACGAATTGTCAATAAAAAAAAATGCGGCTGCTTTCGACCGAAAAGTAAGATTTAGTGTGTGTTGGGATAAGAACCGAATGCGAATTCTGCCATGCGCCTACATTATATGGGCGCCAACGGCCATACAATGTTGAGTACACCGGTTCTCGTCCGATCACCGAAGTTAAGCAACATCGGGCGTGGTTAGTACTTGGATGGGTGACCGCCTGGGAACACCACGTGCTGTTGGCTCCCCTTCATTTACTTTTTTTTTTTTTTTTTTATACCGCCCTCTTTCCATACCACCGTTCTGTTGTGACAAAGATTCTTGCTTAAGCATTTTAAACTACTGTAATGACCATAAGGTACGAAATTGCAGTAAATGTCTCAGTTTGAGGGAGAATGTGCTAACCAAGTTCGCCAGGAAGTCTGTGAAAACGACAAAACAGTACGAATAGGCAGATATGTTCTGAAATACGTCAGCGCCTGTTGTTGTGTAGCGGTGTACAATTCCTACTTCGATATGTAATCATAAAGTTATTCTTTAGTCGTCTCGTCTCGTCTCCTCATCTCCTGCAGACGTTTCTTGTGCTTGCGCTGTTATATGGGCCACGACCCGAGCGGCAGCGAGCGGCAGTCGAGCAAAGTCGGGACAAGTCGGGACGGGGACAGGCACAGGGACAGGAATGGTGCGAATGCACTGCAAATTACGCAAACACCTCGTCTGAGGCGAGGCGAGGCGAGGCGAGGAAGCTCACATCGCCAGCAGTGGCGCCCTCCAACAAGACACTGCCACACCCCGCACAGGCCACACGCCGGCCGGCCGCGCGCCAGCCCTCCTGCGCTGGACACCAGGGACAAGATGCGTCTTCCGCGAGTGTCGAAGGCTGCACGCGCCAAGCGGATGACAGGAGGTGCAACGAGAAGCTGCGCGTCTCACACACACGGCGGCGCGCCCGCTAGTTCGGCAGTCGCTCTGCTGGCACGTCGGATTGCGGAAGGAAGTGCTTACAATTACAATTCTGTTCATGTTTTATGTTTGTAAAGTTGTTACCTTGTAACGATGTAATGTTAATAAATAAATTTATAAAGCTCACAAAAAAAAAAAAAAAAAAACACGAAGCACGTCCTTCCGGCTCATAAGTTTTGGAACTCAGGATTGCGTTCGCGCTAACGTGACGAATTGTCAATAAAAAAAAAATGCGGCTGCTTTCGACCGAAAAGTAAGATTTTGTGTGTGTTGGGATAAGAACCGAATGCGAATTCTGCCATGCGCCAACATTATATGGGCGCCAACGGCCATACCATGTTGAGTACACCGGTTCTCGTCCGATCACCGAAGTTAAGCAACATCGGGCGTGGTTAGTACTTGGATGGGTGACCGCCTGGGAACACCACGTGCTGTTGGCTCCCCTTCATTTACTTTTTTTTTTTTTTTTATACCGCCCTCTTTCCATACCACCGTTGTGTTGTGACAAAGATTCTTGCTTAAGCATTTTAAACTACTGTAATGACCATAAAGTACGAAATTGCAGTAATTGTCTCAGTTTGAGGGAGAATGTGCTAACCAAGTTCGCCAGGAAGTCTTTGAAAACGACAAAACAGTACGAATCGGCAGATATGTTCTGAAATACGTCAGCGCCTGTTGTTGTGTAGCGGTGTACAATTCCTACTTCGATATGTAATCATAAAGTTATTCTTTAGTCGTCTCGTCTCGTCTCCTCATCTCCTGCAGACGTTTCTTGTGCTTGCGCTGTTATATGGGCCACGACCCGAGCGGCAGCGAGCGGCAGTCGAGCAAAGTCGGGACAAGTCGGGACGGGGACAGGGACAGCGATAGGAATGGTGCGAATGCACTGCAAATTACGCAAACATCTCGTCTGATGCGAGGAAGCTCACATCGCCAGCAGTGGCGCCCTCCAACAGGAACTTCCACACCCCGTACAGGCCATACGCCGGTCGGCCGCGCGCCAGCCATCCACTGGACACCAGGGACAAGATGCGTCTTCCGCGAGTGTCGAAGGCTGCACGCGCCAAGCGGATGACAGGAGGTGCAACGAGAAGCTGCGCGTCTCACACACACGGCGGCGCGCCCGCTAGTTCGGCAGTCGCTCTGCTGGCACGTCGGATTGCGGAAGGAAGTGCTTACAATTACAATTCTGTTCATGTTTTATGTTGTAAAGTTGTTACCTTGTAACGATGTAATGTTAATAAATAAATTTATAAAGCTCACAAAAAAAAAAAAAAAAAAACACGAAGCACGTCCTTCCGGCTCATAAGTTTTGGAACTCAGGATTGCGTTCGCGCTAACGTGACGAATTGTCAATAAAAAAAAAATGCGGCTGCTTTCGACCGAAAAGTAAGATTTTGTGTGTGTTGGGATAAGAACCGAATGCGAATTCTGCCATGCGCCAACATTATATGGGCGCCAACGGCCATACCATGTTGAGTACACCGGTTCTCGTCCGATCACCGAAGTTAAGCAACATCGGGCGTGGTTAGTACTTGGATGGGTGACCGCCTGGGAACACCACGTGCTGTTGGCTCCCCTTCATTTACTTTTTTTTTTTTTTTTATACCGCCCTCTTTCCATACCACCGTTGTGTTGTGACAAAGATTCTTGCTTAAGCATTTTAAACTACTGTAATGACCATAAAGTACGAAATTGCAGTAATTGTCTCAGTTTGAGGGAGAATGTGCTAACCAAGTTCGCCAGGAAGTCTTTGAAAACGACAAAACAGTACGAATCGGCAGATATGTTCTGAAATACGTCAGCGCCTGTTGTTGTGTAGCGGTGTACAATTCCTACTTCGATATGTAATCATAAAGTTATTCTTTAGTCGTCTCGTCTCGTCTCCTCATCTCCTGCAGACGTTTCTTGTGCTTGCGCTGTTATATGGGCCACGACCCGAGCGGCAGCGAGCGGCAGTCGAGCAAAGTCGGGACAAGTCGGGACGGGGACAGGCACAGGGACAGGAATGGTGCGAATGCACTGCAAATTACGCAAACACCTCGTCTGAGGCGAGGCGAGGCGAGGCGAGGAAGCTCACATCGCCAGCAGTGGCGCCCTCCAACAAGACACTGCCACACCCCGCACAGGCCACACGCCGGCCGGCCGCGCGCCAGCCCTCCTGCGCTGGACACCAGGGACAAGATGCGTCTTCCGCGAGTGTCGAAGGCTGCACGCGCCAAGCGGATGACAGGAGGTGCAACGAGAAGCTGCGCGTCTCACACACACGGCGGCGCGCCCGCTAGTTCGGCAGTCGCTCTGCTGGCACGTCGAATTGCGGAAGGAAGTGCTTAAAATTACAATTCTGTTCATGTTTTATGTTGTAAAGTTGTTAGCTTGTAACGATGTAATGTTAATAAATAAATTTATAAAGCTCACAAAAAAAAATACACGAAGCACGTCCTTCCGGCTCATAAGTTTTGGAACTCAGGATTGCGTTCGCGCTAACGTGACGAATTGTCAATAAAAAAAAATGCGGCTGCTTTCGACCGAAAAGTAAGATTTAGTGTGTGTTGGGATAAGAACCGAATGCGAATTCTGCCATGCGCCTACATTATATGGGCGCCAACGGCCATACAATGTTGAGTACACCGGTTCTCGTCCGATCACCGAAGTTAAGCAACATCGGGCGTGGTTAGTACTTGGATGGGTGACCGCCTGGGAACACCACGTGCTGTTGGCTCCCCTTCATTTACTTTTTTTTTTTTTTTTTTATACCGCCCTCTTTCCATACCACCGTTCTGTTGTGACAAAGATTCTTGCTTAAGCATTTTAAACTACTGTAATGACCATAAGGTACGAAATTGCAGTAAATGTCTCAGTTTGAGGGAGAATGTGCTAACCAAGTTCGCCAGGAAGTCTGTGAAAACGACAAAACAGTACGAATAGGCAGATATGTTCTGAAATACGTCAGCGCCTGTTGTTGTGTAGCGGTGTACAATTCCTACTTCGATATGTAATCATAAAGTTATTCTTTAGTCGTCTCGTCTCGTCTCCTCATCTCCTGCAGACGTTTCTTGTGCTTGCGCTGTTATATGGGCCACGACCCGAGCGGCAGCGAGCGGCAGTCGAGCAAAGTCGGGACAAGTCGGGACGGGGACAGGCACAGGGACAGGAATGGTGCGAATGCACTGCAAATTACGCAAACACCTCGTCTGAGGCGAGGCGAGGCGAGGCGAGGAAGCTCACATCGCCAGCAGTGGCGCCCTCCAACAAGACACTGCCACACCCCGCACAGGCCACACGCCGGCCGGCCGCGCGCCAGCCCTCCTGCGCTGGACACCAGGGACAAGATGCGTCTTCCGCGAGTGTCGAAGGCTGCACGCGCCAAGCGGATGACAGGAGGTGCAACGAGAAGCTGCGCGTCTCACACACACGGCGGCGCGCCCGCTAGTTCGGCAGTCGCTCTGCTGGCACGTCGGATTGCGGAAGGAAGTGCTTACAATTACAATTCTGTTCATGTTTTATGTTGTAAAGTTGTTACCTTGTAACGATGTAATGTTAATAAATAAATTTATAAAGCTCACAAAAAAAAAAAAAAAAACACGAAGCACGTCCTTCCGGCTCATAAGTTTTGGAACTCAGGATTGCGTTCGCGCTAACGTGACGAATTGTCAATAAAAAAAAAATGCGGCTGCTTTCGACCGAAAAGTAAGATTTTGTGTGTGTTGGGATAAGAACCGAATGCGAATTCTGCCATGCGCCAACATTATATGGGCGCCAACGGCCATACCATGTTGAGTACACCGGTTCTCGTCCGATCACCGAAGTTAAGCAACATCGGGCGTGGTTAGTACTTGGATGGGTGACCGCCTGGGAACACCACGTGCTGTTGGCTCCCCTTCATTTACTTTTTTTTTTTTTTTTATACCGCCCTCTTTCCATACCACCGTTGTGTTGTGACAAAGATTCTTGCTTAAGCATTTTAAACTACTGTAATGACCATAAAGTACGAAATTGCAGTAATTGTCTCAGTTTGAGGGAGAATGTGCTAACCAAGTTCGCCAGGAAGTCTTTGAAAACGACAAAACAGTACGAATCGGCAGATATGTTCTGAAATACGTCAGCGCCTGTTGTTGTGTAGCGGTGTACAATTCCTACTTCGATATGTAATCATAAAGTTATTCTTTAGTCGTCTCGTCTCGTCTCCTCATCTCCTGCAGACGTTTCTTGTGCTTGCGCTGTTATATGGGCCACGACCCGAGCGGCAGCGAGCGGCAGTCGAGCAAAGTCGGGACAAGTCGGGACGGGGACAGGGACAGCGATAGGAATGGTGCGAATGCACTGCAAATTACGCAAACATCTCGTCTGATGCGAGGAAGCTCACATCGCCAGCAGTGGCGCCCTCCAACAGGAACTTCCACACCCCGTACAGGCCATACGCCGGTCGGCCGCGCGCCAGCCATCCACTGGACACCAGGGACAAGATGCGTCTTCCGCGAGTGTCGAAGGCTGCACGCGCCAAGCGGATGACAGGAGGTGCAACGAGAAGCTGCGCGTCTCACACACACGGCGGCGCGCCCGCTAGTTCGGCAGTCGCTCTGCTGGCACGTCGGATTGCGGAAGGAAGTGCTTACAATTACAATTCTGTTCATGTTTTATGTTGTAAAGTTGTTACCTTGTAACGATGTAATGTTAATAAATAAATTTATAAAGCTCACAAAAAAAAAAAAAAAAACACGAAGCACGTCCTTCCGGCTCATAAGTTTTGGAACTCAGGATTGCGTTCGCGCTAACGTGACGAATTGTCAATAAAAAAAAAATGCGGCTGCTTTCGACCGAAAAGTAAGATTTTGTGTGTGTTGGGATAAGAACCGAATGCGAATTCTGCCATGCGCCAACATTATATGGGCGCCAACGGCCATACCATGTTGAGTACACCGGTTCTCGTCCGATCACCGAAGTTAAGCAACATCGGGCGTGGTTAGTACTTGGATGGGTGACCGCCTGGGAACACCACGTGCTGTTGGCTCCCCTTCATTTACTTTTTTTTTTTTTTTTATACCGCCCTCTTTCCATACCACCGTTGTGTTGTGACAAAGATTCTTGCTTAAGCATTTTAAACTACTGTAATGACCATAAAGTACGAAATTGCAGTAATTGTCTCAGTTTGAGGGAGAATGTGCTAACCAAGTTCGCCAGGAAGTCTTTGAAAACGACAAAACAGTACGAATCGGCAGATATGTTCTGAAATACGTCAGCGCCTGTTGTTGTGTAGCGGTGTACAATTCCTACTTCGATATGTAATCATAAAGTTATTCTTTAGTCGTCTCGTCTCGTCTCCTCATCTCCTGCAGACGTTTCTTGTGCTTGCGCTGTTATATGGGCCACGACCCGAGCGGCAGCGAGCGGCAGTCGAGCAAAGTCGGGACAAGTCGGGACGGGGACAGGCACAGGGACAGGAATGGTGCGAATGCACTGCAAATTACGCAAACACCTCGTCTGAGGCGAGGCGAGGCGAGGCGAGGAAGCTCACATCGCCAGCAGTGGCGCCCTCCAACAAGACACTGCCACACCCCGCACAGGCCACACGCCGGCCGGCCGCGCGCCAGCCCTCCTGCGCTGGACACCAGGGACAAGATGCGTCTTCCGCGAGTGTCGAAGGCTGCACGCGCCAAGCGGATGACAGGAGGTGCAACGAGAAGCTGCGCGTCTCACACACACGGCGGCGCGCCCGCTAGTTCGGCAGTCGCTCTGCTGGCACGTCGAATTGCGGAAGGAAGTGCTTAAAATTACAATTCTGTTCATGTTTTATGTTGTAAAGTTGTTAGCTTGTAACGATGTAATGTTAATAAATAAATTTATAAAGCTCACAAAAAAAAATACACGAAGCACGTCCTTCCGGCTCATAAGTTTTGGAACTCAGGATTGCGTTCGCGCTAACGTGACGAATTGTCAATAAAAAAAAATGCGGCTGCTTTCGACCGAAAAGTAAGATTTAGTGTGTGTTGGGATAAGAACCGAATGCGAATTCTGCCATGCGCCTACATTATATGGGCGCCAACGGCCATACAATGTTGAGTACACCGGTTCTCGTCCGATCACCGAAGTTAAGCAACATCGGGCGTGGTTAGTACTTGGATGGGTGACCGCCTGGGAACACCACGTGCTGTTGGCTCCCCTTCATTTACTTTTTTTTTTTTTTTTTTATACCGCCCTCTTTCCATACCACCGTTCTGTTGTGACAAAGATTCTTGCTTAAGCATTTTAAACTACTGTAATGACCATAAGGTACGAAATTGCAGTAAATGTCTCAGTTTGAGGGAGAATGTGCTAACCAAGTTCGCCAGGAAGTCTGTGAAAACGACAAAACAGTACGAATAGGCAGATATGTTCTGAAATACGTCAGCGCCTGTTGTTGTGTAGCGGTGTACAATTCCTACTTCGATATGTAATCATAAAGTTATTCTTTAGTCGTCTCGTCTCGTCTCCTCATCTCCTGCAGACGTTTCTTGTGCTTGCGCTGTTATATGGGCCACGACCCGAGCGGCAGCGAGCGGCAGTCGAGCAAAGTCGGGACAAGTCGGGACGGGGACAGGCACAGGGACAGGAATGGTGCGAATGCACTGCAAATTACGCAAACACCTCGTCTGAGGCGAGGCGAGGCGAGGCGAGGAAGCTCACATCGCCAGCAGTGGCGCCCTCCAACAAGACACTGCCACACCCCGCACAGGCCACACGCCGGCCGGCCGCGCGCCAGCCCTCCTGCGCTGGACACCAGGGACAAGATGCGTCTTCCGCGAGTGTCGAAGGCTGCACGCGCCAAGCGGATGACAGGAGGTGCAACGAGAAGCTGCGCGTCTCACACACACGGCGGCGCGCCCGCTAGTTCGGCAGTCGCTCTGCTGGCACGTCGGATTGCGGAAGGAAGTGCTTACAATTACAATTCTGTTCATGTTTTATGTTGTAAAGTTGTTACCTTGTAACGATGTAATGTTAATAAATAAATTTATAAAGCTCACAAAAAAAAAAAAAAAAACACGAAGCACGTCCTTCCGGCTCATAAGTTTTGGAACTCAGGATTGCGTTCGCGCTAACGTGACGAATTGTCAATAAAAAAAAAATGCGGCTGCTTTCGACCGAAAAGTAAGATTTTGTGTGTGTTGGGATAAGAACCGAATGCGAATTCTGCCATGCGCCAACATTATATGGGCGCCAACGGCCATACCATGTTGAGTACACCGGTTCTCGTCCGATCACCGAAGTTAAGCAACATCGGGCGTGGTTAGTACTTGGATGGGTGACCGCCTGGGAACACCACGTGCTGTTGGCTCCCCTTCATTTACTTTTTTTTTTTTTTTTATACCGCCCTCTTTCCATACCACCGTTGTGTTGTGACAAAGATTCTTGCTTAAGCATTTTAAACTACTGTAATGACCATAAAGTACGAAATTGCAGTAATTGTCTCAGTTTGAGGGAGAATGTGCTAACCAAGTTCGCCAGGAAGTCTTTGAAAACGACAAAACAGTACGAATCGGCAGATATGTTCTGAAATACGTCAGCGCCTGTTGTTGTGTAGCGGTGTACAATTCCTACTTCGATATGTAATCATAAAGTTATTCTTTAGTCGTCTCGTCTCGTCTCCTCATCTCCTGCAGACGTTTCTTGTGCTTGCGCTGTTATATGGGCCACGACCCGAGCGGCAGCGAGCGGCAGTCGAGCAAAGTCGGGACAAGTCGGGACGGGGACAGGGACAGCGATAGGAATGGTGCGAATGCACTGCAAATTACGCAAACATCTCGTCTGATGCGAGGAAGCTCACATCGCCAGCAGTGGCGCCCTCCAACAGGAACTTCCACACCCCGTACAGGCCATACGCCGGTCGGCCGCGCGCCAGCCATCCACTGGACACCAGGGACAAGATGCGTCTTCCGCGAGTGTCGAAGGCTGCACGCGCCAAGCGGATGACAGGAGGTGCAACGAGAAGCTGCGCGTCTCACACACACGGCGGCGCGCCCGCTAGTTCGGCAGTCGCTCTGCTGGCACGTCGGATTGCGGAAGGAAGTGCTTACAATTACAATTCTGTTCATGTTTTATGTTGTAAAGTTGTTACCTTGTAACGATGTAATGTTAATAAATAAATTTATAAAGCTCACAAAAAAAAAAAAAAAAACACGAAGCACGTCCTTCCGGCTCATAAGTTTTGGAACTCAGGATTGCGTTCGCGCTAACGTGACGAATTGTCAATAAAAAAAAAATGCGGCTGCTTTCGACCGAAAAGTAAGATTTTGTGTGTGTTGGGATAAGAACCGAATGCGAATTCTGCCATGCGCCAACATTATATGGGCGCCAACGGCCATACCATGTTGAGTACACCGGTTCTCGTCCGATCACCGAAGTTAAGCAACATCGGGCGTGGTTAGTACTTGGATGGGTGACCGCCTGGGAACACCACGTGCTGTTGGCTCCCCTTCATTTACTTTTTTTTTTTTTTTTATACCGCCCTCTTTCCATACCACCGTTGTGTTGTGACAAAGATTCTTGCTTAAGCATTTTAAACTACTGTAATGACCATAAAGTACGAAATTGCAGTAATTGTCTCAGTTTGAGGGAGAATGTGCTAACCAAGTTCGCCAGGAAGTCTTTGAAAACGACAAAACAGTACGAATCGGCAGATATGTTCTGAAATACGTCAGCGCCTGTTGTTGTGTAGCGGTGTACAATTCCTACTTCGATATGTAATCATAAAGTTATTCTTTAGTCGTCTCGTCTCGTCTCCTCATCTCCTGCAGACGTTTCTTGTGCTTGCGCTGTTATATGGGCCACGACCCGAGCGGCAGCGAGCGGCAGTCGAGCAAAGTCGGGACAAGTCGGGACGGGGACAGGGACAGCGATAGGAATGGTGCGAATGCACTGCAAATTACGCAAACATCTCGTCTGATGCGAGGAAGCTCACATCGCCAGCAGTGGCGCCCTCCAACAGGAACTTCCACACCCCGTACAGGCCATACGCCGGTCGGCCGCGCGCCAGCCATCCACTGGACACCAGGGACAAGATGCGTCTTCCGCGAGTGTCGAAGGCTGCACGCGCCAAGCGGATGACAGGAGGTGCAACGAGAAGCTGCGCGTCTCACACACACGGCGGCGCGCCCGCTAGTTCGGCAGTCGCTCTGCTGGCACGTCGGATTGCGGAAGGAAGTGCTTACAATTACAATTCTGTTCATGTTTTATGTTGTAAAGTTGTTACCTTGTAACGATGTAATGTTAATAAATAAATTTATAAAGCTCACAAAAAAAAAAAAAAAAAACACGAAGCACGTCCTTCCGGCTCATAAGTTTTGGAACTCAGGATTGCGTTCGCGCTAACGTGACGAATTGTCAATAAAAAAAAAATGCGGCTGCTTTCGACCGAAAAGTAAGATTTTGTGTGTGTTGGGATAAGAACCGAATGCGAATTCTGCCATGCGCCAACATTATATGGGCGCCAACGGCCATACCATGTTGAGTACACCGGTTCTCGTCCGATCACCGAAGTTAAGCAACATCGGGCGTGGTTAGTACTTGGATGGGTGACCGCCTGGGAACACCACGTGCTGTTGGCTCCCCTTCATTTACTTTTTTTTTTTTTTTTATACCGCCCTCTTTCCATACCACCGTTGTGTTGTGACAAAGATTCTTGCTTAAGCATTTTAAACTACTGTAATGACCATAAAGTACGAAATTGCAGTAATTGTCTCAGTTTGAGGGAGAATGTGCTAACCAAGTTCGCCAGGAAGTCTTTGAAAACGACAAAACAGTACGAATCGGCAGATATGTTCTGAAATACGTCAGCGCCTGTTGTTGTGTAGCGGTGTACAATTCCTACTTCGATATGTAATCATAAAGTTATTCTTTAGTCGTCTCGTCTCGTCTCCTCATCTCCTGCAGACGTTTCTTGTGCTTGCGCTGTTATATGGGCCACGACCCGAGCGGCAGCGAGCGGCAGTCGAGCAAAGTCGGGACAAGTCGGGACGGGGACAGGGACAGCGATAGGAATGGTGCGAATGCACTGCAAATTACGCAAACATCTCGTCTGATGCGAGGAAGCTCACATCGCCAGCAGTGGCGCCCTCCAACAGGAACTTCCACACCCCGTACAGGCCATACGCCGGTCGGCCGCGCGCCAGCCATCCACTGGACACCAGGGACAAGATGCGTCTTCCGCGAGTGTCGAAGGCTGCACGCGCCAAGCGGATGACAGGAGGTGCAACGAGAAGCTGCGCGTCTCACACACACGGCGGCGCGCCCGCTAGTTCGGCAGTCGCTCTGCTGGCACGTCGAATTGCGGAAGGAAGTGCTTAAAATTACAATTCTGTTCATGTTTTATGTTGTAAAGTTGTTAGCTTGTAACGATGTAATGTTAATAAATAAATTTATAAAGCTCACAAAAAAAAATACACGAAGCACGTCCTTCCGGCTCATAAGTTTTGGAACTCAGGATTGCGTTCGCGCTAACGTGACGAATTGTCAATAAAAAAAAATGCGGCTGCTTTCGACCGAAAAGTAAGATTTAGTGTGTGTTGGGATAAGAACCGAATGCGAATTCTGCCATGCGCCTACATTATATGGGCGCCAACGGCCATACAATGTTGAGTACACCGGTTCTCGTCCGATCACCGAAGTTAAGCAACATCGGGCGTGGTTAGTACTTGGATGGGTGACCGCCTGGGAACACCACGTGCTGTTGGCTCCCCTTCATTTACTTTTTTTTTTTTTTTTTTATACCGCCCTCTTTCCATACCACCGTTCTGTTGTGACAAAGATTCTTGCTTAAGCATTTTAAACTACTGTAATGACCATAAGGTACGAAATTGCAGTAAATGTCTCAGTTTGAGGGAGAATGTGCTAACCAAGTTCGCCAGGAAGTCTGTGAAAACGACAAAACAGTACGAATAGGCAGATATGTTCTGAAATACGTCAGCGCCTGTTGTTGTGTAGCGGTGTACAATTCCTACTTCGATATGTAATCATAAAGTTATTCTTTAGTCGTCTCGTCTCGTCTCCTCATCTCCTGCAGACGTTTCTTGTGCTTGCGCTGTTATATGGGCCACGACCCGAGCGGCAGCGAGCGGCAGTCGAGCAAAGTCGGGACAAGTCGGGACGGGGACAGGCACAGGGACAGGAATGGTGCGAATGCACTGCAAATTACGCAAACACCTCGTCTGAGGCGAGGCGAGGCGAGGCGAGGAAGCTCACATCGCCAGCAGTGGCGCCCTCCAACAAGACACTGCCACACCCCGCACAGGCCACACGCCGGCCGGCCGCGCGCCAGCCCTCCTGCGCTGGACACCAGGGACAAGATGCGTCTTCCGCGAGTGTCGAAGGCTGCACGCGCCAAGCGGATGACAGGAGGTGCAACGAGAAGCTGCGCGTCTCACACACACGGCGGCGCGCCCGCTAGTTCGGCAGTCGCTCTGCTGGCACGTCGGATTGCGGAAGGAAGTGCTTACAATTACAATTCTGTTCATGTTTTATGTTGTAAAGTTGTTACCTTGTAACGATGTAATGTTAATAAATAAATTTATAAAGCTCACAAAAAAAAAAAAAAAAACACGAAGCACGTCCTTCCGGCTCATAAGTTTTGGAACTCAGGATTGCGTTCGCGCTAACGTGACGAATTGTCAATAAAAAAAAAATGCGGCTGCTTTCGACCGAAAAGTAAGATTTTGTGTGTGTTGGGATAAGAACCGAATGCGAATTCTGCCATGCGCCAACATTATATGGGCGCCAACGGCCATACCATGTTGAGTACACCGGTTCTCGTCCGATCACCGAAGTTAAGCAACATCGGGCGTGGTTAGTACTTGGATGGGTGACCGCCTGGGAACACCACGTGCTGTTGGCTCCCCTTCATTTACTTTTTTTTTTTTTTTTATACCGCCCTCTTTCCATACCACCGTTGTGTTGTGACAAAGATTCTTGCTTAAGCATTTTAAACTACTGTAATGACCATAAAGTACGAAATTGCAGTAATTGTCTCAGTTTGAGGGAGAATGTGCTAACCAAGTTCGCCAGGAAGTCTTTGAAAACGACAAAACAGTACGAATCGGCAGATATGTTCTGAAATACGTCAGCGCCTGTTGTTGTGTAGCGGTGTACAATTCCTACTTCGATATGTAATCATAAAGTTATTCTTTAGTCGTCTCGTCTCGTCTCCTCATCTCCTGCAGACGTTTCTTGTGCTTGCGCTGTTATATGGGCCACGACCCGAGCGGCAGCGAGCGGCAGTCGAGCAAAGTCGGGACAAGTCGGGACGGGGACAGGGACAGCGATAGGAATGGTGCGAATGCACTGCAAATTACGCAAACATCTCGTCTGATGCGAGGAAGCTCACATCGCCAGCAGTGGCGCCCTCCAACAGGAACTTCCACACCCCGTACAGGCCATACGCCGGTCGGCCGCGCGCCAGCCATCCACTGGACACCAGGGACAAGATGCGTCTTCCGCGAGTGTCGAAGGCTGCACGCGCCAAGCGGATGACAGGAGGTGCAACGAGAAGCTGCGCGTCTCACACACACGGCGGCGCGCCCGCTAGTTCGGCAGTCGCTCTGCTGGCACGTCGGATTGCGGAAGGAAGTGCTTACAATTACAATTCTGTTCATGTTTTATGTTGTAAAGTTGTTACCTTGTAACGATGTAATGTTAATAAATAAATTTATAAAGCTCACAAAAAAAAAAAAAAAAACACGAAGCACGTCCTTCCGGCTCATAAGTTTTGGAACTCAGGATTGCGTTCGCGCTAACGTGACGAATTGTCAATAAAAAAAAAATGCGGCTGCTTTCGACCGAAAAGTAAGATTTTGTGTGTGTTGGGATAAGAACCGAATGCGAATTCTGCCATGCGCCAACATTATATGGGCGCCAACGGCCATACCATGTTGAGTACACCGGTTCTCGTCCGATCACCGAAGTTAAGCAACATCGGGCGTGGTTAGTACTTGGATGGGTGACCGCCTGGGAACACCACGTGCTGTTGGCTCCCCTTCATTTACTTTTTTTTTTTTTTTTATACCGCCCTCTTTCCATACCACCGTTGTGTTGTGACAAAGATTCTTGCTTAAGCATTTTAAACTACTGTAATGACCATAAAGTACGAAATTGCAGTAATTGTCTCAGTTTGAGGGAGAATGTGCTAACCAAGTTCGCCAGGAAGTCTTTGAAAACGACAAAACAGTACGAATCGGCAGATATGTTCTGAAATACGTCAGCGCCTGTTGTTGTGTAGCGGTGTACAATTCCTACTTCGATATGTAATCATAAAGTTATTCTTTAGTCGTCTCGTCTCGTCTCCTCATCTCCTGCAGACGTTTCTTGTGCTTGCGCTGTTATATGGGCCACGACCCGAGCGGCAGCGAGCGGCAGTCGAGCAAAGTCGGGACAAGTCGGGACGGGGACAGGCACAGGGACAGGAATGGTGCGAATGCACTGCAAATTACGCAAACACCTCGTCTGAGGCGAGGCGAGGCGAGGCGAGGAAGCTCACATCGCCAGCAGTGGCGCCCTCCAACAAGACACTGCCACACCCCGCACAGGCCACACGCCGGCCGGCCGCGCGCCAGCCCTCCTGCGCTGGACACCAGGGACAAGATGCGTCTTCCGCGAGTGTCGAAGGCTGCACGCGCCAAGCGGATGACAGGAGGTGCAACGAGAAGCTGCGCGTCTCACACACACGGCGGCGCGCCCGCTAGTTCGGCAGTCGCTCTGCTGGCACGTCGAATTGCGGAAGGAAGTGCTTAAAATTACAATTCTGTTCATGTTTTATGTTGTAAAGTTGTTAGCTTGTAACGATGTAATGTTAATAAATAAATTTATAAAGCTCACAAAAAAAAATACACGAAGCACGTCCTTCCGGCTCATAAGTTTTGGAACTCAGGATTGCGTTCGCGCTAACGTGACGAATTGTCAATAAAAAAAAATGCGGCTGCTTTCGACCGAAAAGTAAGATTTAGTGTGTGTTGGGATAAGAACCGAATGCGAATTCTGCCATGCGCCTACATTATATGGGCGCCAACGGCCATACAATGTTGAGTACACCGGTTCTCGTCCGATCACCGAAGTTAAGCAACATCGGGCGTGGTTAGTACTTGGATGGGTGACCGCCTGGGAACACCACGTGCTGTTGGCTCCCCTTCATTTACTTTTTTTTTTTTTTTTTTATACCGCCCTCTTTCCATACCACCGTTCTGTTGTGACAAAGATTCTTGCTTAAGCATTTTAAACTACTGTAATGACCATAAGGTACGAAATTGCAGTAAATGTCTCAGTTTGAGGGAGAATGTGCTAACCAAGTTCGCCAGGAAGTCTGTGAAAACGACAAAACAGTACGAATAGGCAGATATGTTCTGAAATACGTCAGCGCCTGTTGTTGTGTAGCGGTGTACAATTCCTACTTCGATATGTAATCATAAAGTTATTCTTTAGTCGTCTCGTCTCGTCTCCTCATCTCCTGCAGACGTTTCTTGTGCTTGCGCTGTTATATGGGCCACGACCCGAGCGGCAGCGAGCGGCAGTCGAGCAAAGTCGGGACAAGTCGGGACGGGGACAGGCACAGGGACAGGAATGGTGCGAATGCACTGCAAATTACGCAAACACCTCGTCTGAGGCGAGGCGAGGCGAGGCGAGGAAGCTCACATCGCCAGCAGTGGCGCCCTCCAACAAGACACTGCCACACCCCGCACAGGCCACACGCCGGCCGGCCGCGCGCCAGCCCTCCTGCGCTGGACACCAGGGACAAGATGCGTCTTCCGCGAGTGTCGAAGGCTGCACGCGCCAAGCGGATGACAGGAGGTGCAACGAGAAGCTGCGCGTCTCACACACACGGCGGCGCGCCCGCTAGTTCGGCAGTCGCTCTGCTGGCACGTCGGATTGCGGAAGGAAGTGCTTACAATTACAATTCTGTTCATGTTTTATGTTGTAAAGTTGTTACCTTGTAACGATGTAATGTTAATAAATAAATTTATAAAGCTCACAAAAAAAAAAAAAAAAACACGAAGCACGTCCTTCCGGCTCATAAGTTTTGGAACTCAGGATTGCGTTCGCGCTAACGTGACGAATTGTCAATAAAAAAAAAATGCGGCTGCTTTCGACCGAAAAGTAAGATTTTGTGTGTGTTGGGATAAGAACCGAATGCGAATTCTGCCATGCGCCAACATTATATGGGCGCCAACGGCCATACCATGTTGAGTACACCGGTTCTCGTCCGATCACCGAAGTTAAGCAACATCGGGCGTGGTTAGTACTTGGATGGGTGACCGCCTGGGAACACCACGTGCTGTTGGCTCCCCTTCATTTACTTTTTTTTTTTTTTTTATACCGCCCTCTTTCCATACCACCGTTGTGTTGTGACAAAGATTCTTGCTTAAGCATTTTAAACTACTGTAATGACCATAAAGTACGAAATTGCAGTAATTGTCTCAGTTTGAGGGAGAATGTGCTAACCAAGTTCGCCAGGAAGTCTTTGAAAACGACAAAACAGTACGAATCGGCAGATATGTTCTGAAATACGTCAGCGCCTGTTGTTGTGTAGCGGTGTACAATTCCTACTTCGATATGTAATCATAAAGTTATTCTTTAGTCGTCTCGTCTCGTCTCCTCATCTCCTGCAGACGTTTCTTGTGCTTGCGCTGTTATATGGGCCACGACCCGAGCGGCAGCGAGCGGCAGTCGAGCAAAGTCGGGACAAGTCGGGACGGGGACAGGGACAGCGATAGGAATGGTGCGAATGCACTGCAAATTACGCAAACATCTCGTCTGATGCGAGGAAGCTCACATCGCCAGCAGTGGCGCCCTCCAACAGGAACTTCCACACCCCGTACAGGCCATACGCCGGTCGGCCGCGCGCCAGCCATCCACTGGACACCAGGGACAAGATGCGTCTTCCGCGAGTGTCGAAGGCTGCACGCGCCAAGCGGATGACAGGAGGTGCAACGAGAAGCTGCGCGTCTCACACACACGGCGGCGCGCCCGCTAGTTCGGCAGTCGCTCTGCTGGCACGTCGGATTGCGGAAGGAAGTGCTTACAATTACAATTCTGTTCATGTTTTATGTTGTAAAGTTGTTACCTTGTAACGATGTAATGTTAATAAATAAATTTATAAAGCTCACAAAAAAAAAAAAAAAACACGAAGCACGTCCTTCCGGCTCATAAGTTTTGGAACTCAGGATTGCGTTCGCGCTAACGTGACGAATTGTCAATAAAAAAAAAATGCGGCTGCTTTCGACCGAAAAGTAAGATTTTGTGTGTGTTGGGATAAGAACCGAATGCGAATTCTGCCATGCGCCAACATTATATGGGCGCCAACGGCCATACCATGTTGAGTACACCGGTTCTCGTCCGATCACCGAAGTTAAGCAACATCGGGCGTGGTTAGTACTTGGATGGGTGACCGCCTGGGAACACCACGTGCTGTTGGCTCCCCTTCATTTACTTTTTTTTTTTTTTTTATACCGCCCTCTTTCCATACCACCGTTGTGTTGTGACAAAGATTCTTGCTTAAGCATTTTAAACTACTGTAATGACCATAAAGTACGAAATTGCAGTAATTGTCTCAGTTTGAGGGAGAATGTGCTAACCAAGTTCGCCAGGAAGTCTTTGAAAACGACAAAACAGTACGAATCGGCAGATATGTTCTGAAATACGTCAGCGCCTGTTGTTGTGTAGCGGTGTACAATTCCTACTTCGATATGTAATCATAAAGTTATTCTTTAGTCGTCTCGTCTCGTCTCCTCATCTCCTGCAGACGTTTCTTGTGCTTGCGCTGTTATATGGGCCACGACCCGAGCGGCAGCGAGCGGCAGTCGAGCAAAGTCGGGACAAGTCGGGACGGGGACAGGCACAGGGACAGGAATGGTGCGAATGCACTGCAAATTACGCAAACACCTCGTCTGAGGCGAGGCGAGGCGAGGCGAGGAAGCTCACATCGCCAGCAGTGGCGCCCTCCAACAAGACACTGCCACACCCCGCACAGGCCACACGCCGGCCGGCCGCGCGCCAGCCCTCCTGCGCTGGACACCAGGGACAAGATGCGTCTTCCGCGAGTGTCGAAGGCTGCACGCGCCAAGCGGATGACAGGAGGTGCAACGAGAAGCTGCGTGTCTCACACACACGGCGGCGCGCCCGCTAGTTCGGCAGTCGCTCTGCTGGCACGTCGAATTGCGGAAGGAAGTGCTTAAAATTACAATTCTGTTCATGTTTTATGTTGTAAAGTTGTTAGCTTGTAACGATGTAATGTTAATAAATAAATTTATAAAGCTCACAAAAAAAAATACACGAAGCACGTCCTTCCGGCTCATAAGTTTTGGAACTCAGGATTGCGTTCGCGCTAACGTGACGAATTGTCAATAAAAAAAAATGCGGCTGCTTTCGACCGAAAAGTAAGATTTAGTGTGTGTTGGGATAAGAACCGAATGCGAATTCTGCCATGCGCCTACATTATATGGGCGCCAACGGCCATACAATGTTGAGTACACCGGTTCTCGTCCGATCACCGAAGTTAAGCAACATCGGGCGTGGTTAGTACTTGGATGGGTGACCGCCTGGGAACACCACGTGCTGTTGGCTCCCCTTCATTTACTTTTTTTTTTTTTTTTTTATACCGCCCTCTTTCCATACCACCGTTCTGTTGTGACAAAGATTCTTGCTTAAGCATTTTAAACTACTGTAATGACCATAAGGTACGAAATTGCAGTAAATGTCTCAGTTTGAGGGAGAATGTGCTAACCAAGTTCGCCAGGAAGTCTGTGAAAACGACAAAACAGTACGAATAGGCAGATATGTTCTGAAATACGTCAGCGCCTGTTGTTGTGTAGCGGTGTACAATTCCTACTTCGATATGTAATCATAAAGTTATTCTTTAGTCGTCTCGTCTCGTCTCCTCATCTCCTGCAGACGTTTCTTGTGCTTGCGCTGTTATATGGGCCACGACCCGAGCGGCAGCGAGCGGCAGTCGAGCAAAGTCGGGACAAGTCGGGACGGGGACAGGCACAGGGACAGGAATGGTGCGAATGCACTGCAAATTACGCAAACACCTCGTCTGAGGCGAGGCGAGGCGAGGCGAGGAAGCTCACATCGCCAGCAGTGGCGCCCTCCAACAAGACACTGCCACACCCCGCACAGGCCACACGCCGGCCGGCCGCGCGCCAGCCCTCCTGCGCTGGACACCAGGGACAAGATGCGTCTTCCGCGAGTGTCGAAGGCTGCACGCGCCAAGCGGATGACAGGAGGTGCAACGAGAAGCTGCGCGTCTCACACACACGGCGGCGCGCCCGCTAGTTCGGCAGTCGCTCTGCTGGCACGTCGGATTGCGGAAGGAAGTGCTTACAATTACAATTCTGTTCATGTTTTATGTTGTAAAGTTGTTAGCTTGTAACGATGTAATGTTAATAAATAAATTTATAAAGCTCACAAAAAAAAAAAAAACACGAAGAACGTCCTTCCGGCTCATAAGTTTTGGAACTCAGGATTGCGTTCGCGCTAACGTGACGAATTGTCAATAAAAAAAAAATGCGGCTGCTTTCGACCGAAAAGTAAGATTTTGTGTGTGTTGGGATAAGAACCGAATGCGAATTCTGCCATGCGCCAACATTATATGGGCGCCAACGGCCATACCATGTTGAGTACACCGGTTCTCGTCCGATCACCGAAGTTAAGCAACATCGGGCGTGGTTAGTACTTGGATGGGTGACCGCCTGGGAACACCACGTGCTGTTGGCTCCCCTTCATTTACTTTTTTTTTTTTTTTATACCGCCCTCTTTCCATACCACCGTTGTGTTGTGACAAAGATTCTTGCTTAAGCATTTTAAACTACTGTAATGACCATAAAGTACGAAATTGCAGTAATTGTCTCAGTTTGAGGGAGAATGTGCTAACCAAGTTCGCCAGGAAGTCTTTGAAAACGACAAAACAGTACGAATCGGCAGATATGTTCTGAAATACGTCAGCGCCTGTTGTTGTGTAGCGGTGTACAATTCCTACTTCGATATGTAATCATAAAGTTATTCTTTAGTCGTCTCGTCTCGTCTCCTCATCTCCTGCAGACGTTTCTTGTGCTTGCGCTGTTATATGGGCCACGACCCGAGCGGCAGCGAGCGGCAGTCGAGCAAAGTCGGGACAAGTCGGGACGGGGACAGGGACAGCGATAGGAATGGTGCGAATGCACTGCAAATTACGCAAACATCTCGTCTGATGCGAGGAAGCTCACATCGCCAGCAGTGGCGCCCTCCAACAGGAACTTCCACACCCCGTACAGGCCATACGCCGGTCGGCCGCGCGCCAGCCATCCACTGGACACCAGGGACAAGATGCGTCTTCCGCGAGTGTCGAAGGCTGCACGCGCCAAGCGGATGACAGGAGGTGCAACGAGAAGCTGCGCGTCTCACACACACGGCGGCGCGCCCGCTAGTTCGGCAGTCGCTCTGCTGGCACGTCGGATTGCGGAAGGAAGTGCTTACAATTACAATTCTGTTCATGTTTTATGTTGTAAAGTTGTTACCTTGTAACGATGTAATGTTAATAAATAAATTTATAAAGCTCACAAAAAAAAAAAAAAAAAACACGAAGCACGTCCTTCCGGCTCATAAGTTTTGGAACTCAGGATTGCGTTCGCGCTAACGTGACGAATTGTCAATAAAAAAAAAATGCGGCTGCTTTCGACCGAAAAGTAAGATTTTGTGTGTGTTGGGATAAGAACCGAATGCGAATTCTGCCATGCGCCAACATTATATGGGCGCCAACGGCCATACCATGTTGAGTACACCGGTTCTCGTCCGATCACCGAAGTTAAGCAACATCGGGCGTGGTTAGTACTTGGATGGGTGACCGCCTGGGAACACCACGTGCTGTTGGCTCCCCTTCATTTACTTTTTTTTTTTTTTTTATACCGCCCTCTTTCCATACCACCGTTGTGTTGTGACAAAGATTCTTGCTTAAGCATTTTAAACTACTGTAATGACCATAAAGTACGAAATTGCAGTAATTGTCTCAGTTTGAGGGAGAATGTGCTAACCAAGTTCGCCAGGAAGTCTTTGAAAACGACAAAACAGTACGAATCGGCAGATATGTTCTGAAATACGTCAGCGCCTGTTGTTGTGTAGCGGTGTACAATTCCTACTTCGATATGTAATCATAAAGTTATTCTTTAGTCGTCTCGTCTCGTCTCCTCATCTCCTGCAGACGTTTCTTGTGCTTGCGCTGTTATATGGGCCACGACCCGAGCGGCAGCGAGCGGCAGTCGAGCAAAGTCGGGACAAGTCGGGACGGGGACAGGCACAGGGACAGGAATGGTGCGAATGCACTGCAAATTACGCAAACACCTCGTCTGAGGCGAGGCGAGGCGAGGCGAGGAAGCTCACATCGCCAGCAGTGGCGCCCTCCAACAAGACACTGCCACACCCCGCACAGGCCACACGCCGGCCGGCCGCGCGCCAGCCCTCCTGCGCTGGACACCAGGGACAAGATGCGTCTTCCGCGAGTGTCGAAGGCTGCACGCGCCAAGCGGATGACAGGAGGTGCAACGAGAAGCTGCGCGTCTCACACACACGGCGGCGCGCCCGCTAGTTCGGCAGTCGCTCTGCTGGCACGTCGGATTGCGGAAGGAAGTGCTTACAATTACAATTCTGTTCATGTTTTATGTTGTAAAGTTGTTAGCTTGTAACGATGTAATGTTAATAAATAAATTTATAAAGCTCACAAAAAAAAAAAAAAACACGAAGAACGTCCTTCCGGCTCATAAGTTTTGGAACTCAGGATTGCGTTCGCGCTAACGTGACGAATTGTCAATAAAAAAAAAATGCGGCTGCTTTCGACCGAAAAGTAAGATTTTGTGTGTGTTGGGATAAGAACCGAATGCGAATTCTGCCATGCGCCAACATTATATGGGCGCCAACGGCCATACCATGTTGAGTACACCGGTTCTCGTCCGATCACCGAAGTTAAGCAACATCGGGCGTGGTTAGTACTTGGATGGGTGACCGCCTGGGAACACCACGTGCTGTTGGCTCCCCTTCATTTACTTTTTTTTTTTTTTTATACCGCCCTCTTTCCATACCACCGTTGTGTTGTGACAAAGATTCTTGCTTAAGCATTTTAAACTACTGTAATGACCATAAAGTACGAAATTGCAGTAATTGTCTCAGTTTGAGGGAGAATGTGCTAACCAAGTTCGCCAGGAAGTCTTTGAAAACGACAAAACAGTACGAATCGGCAGATATGTTCTGAAATACGTCAGCGCCTGTTGTTGTGTAGCGGTGTACAATTCCTACTTCGATATGTAATCATAAAGTTATTCTTTAGTCGTCTCGTCTCGTCTCCTCATCTCCTGCAGACGTTTCTTGTGCTTGCGCTGTTATATGGGCCACGACCCGAGCGGCAGCGAGCGGCAGTCGAGCAAAGTCGGGACAAGTCGGGACGGGGACAGGCACAGGGACAGGAATGGTGCGAATGCACTGCAAATTACGCAAACACCTCGTCTGAGGCGAGGCGAGGCGAGGCGAGGAAGCTCACATCGCCAGCAGTGGCGCCCTCCAACAAGACACTGCCACACCCCGCACAGGCCACACGCCGGCCGGCCGCGCGCCAGCCCTCCTGCGCTGGACACCAGGGACAAGATGCGTCTTCCGCGAGTGTCGAAGGCTGCACGCGCCAAGCGGATGACAGGAGGTGCAACGAGAAGCTGCGCGTCTCACACACACGGCGGCGCGCCCGCTAGTTCGGCAGTCGCTCTGCTGGCACGTCGGATTGCGGAAGGAAGTGCTTACAATTACAATTCTGTTCATGTTTTATGTTGTAAAGTTGTTAGCTTGTAACGATGTAATGTTAATAAATAAATTTATAAAGCTCACAAAAAAAAAAAAAAACACGAAGAACGTCCTTCCGGCTCATAAGTTTTGGAACTCAGGATTGCGTTCGCGCTAACGTGACGAATTGTCAATAAAAAAAAAATGCGGCTGCTTTCGACCGAAAAGTAAGATTTTGTGTGTGTTGGGATAAGAACCGAATGCGAATTCTGCCATGCGCCAACATTATATGGGCGCCAACGGCCATACCATGTTGAGTACACCGGTTCTCGTCCGATCACCGAAGTTAAGCAACATCGGGCGTGGTTAGTACTTGGATGGGTGACCGCCTGGGAACACCACGTGCTGTTGGCTCCCCTTCATTTACTTTTTTTTTTTTTTTATACCGCCCTCTTTCCATACCACCGTTGTGTTGTGACAAAGATTCTTGCTTAAGCATTTTAAACTACTGTAATGACCATAAAGTACGAAATTGCAGTAATTGTCTCAGTTTGAGGGAGAATGTGCTAACCAAGTTCGCCAGGAAGTCTTTGAAAACGACAAAACAGTACGAATCGGCAGATATGTTCTGAAATACGTCAGCGCCTGTTGTTGTGTAGCGGTGTACAATTCCTACTTCGATATGTAATCATAAAGTTATTCTTTAGTCGTCTCGTCTCGTCTCCTCATCTCCTGCAGACGTTTCTTGTGCTTGCGCTGTTATATGGGCCACGACCCGAGCGGCAGCGAGCGGCAGTCGAGCAAAGTCGGGACAAGTCGGGACGGGGACAGGGACAGCGATAGGAATGGTGCGAATGCACTGCAAATTACGCAAACATCTCGTCTGATGCGAGGAAGCTCACATCGCCAGCAGTGGCGCCCTCCAACAGGAACTTCCACACCCCGTACAGGCCATACGCCGGTCGGCCGCGCGCCAGCCATCCACTGGACACCAGGGACAAGATGCGTCTTCCGCGAGTGTCGAAGGCTGCACGCGCCAAGCGGATGACAGGAGGTGCAACGAGAAGCTGCGCGTCTCACACACACGGCGGCGCGCCCGCTAGTTCGGCAGTCGCTCTGCTGGCACGTCGGATTGCGGAAGGAAGTGCTTACAATTACAATTCTGTTCATGTTTTATGTTGTAAAGTTGTTACCTTGTAACGATGTAATGTTAATAAATAAATTTATAAAGCTCACAAAAAAAAAAAAAAAAAAAACACGAAGCACGTCCTTCCGGCTCATAAGTTTTGGAACTCAGGATTGCGTTCGCGCTAACGTGACGAATTGTCAATAAAAAAAAAATGCGGCTGCTTTCGACCGAAAAGTAAGATTTTGTGTGTGTTGGGATAAGAACCGAATGCGAATTCTGCCATGCGCCAACATTATATGGGCGCCAACGGCCATACCATGTTGAGTACACCGGTTCTCGTCCGATCACCGAAGTTAAGCAACATCGGGCGTGGTTAGTACTTGGATGGGTGACCGCCTGGGAACACCACGTGCTGTTGGCTCCCCTTCATTTACTTTTTTTTTTTTTTTTATACCGCCCTCTTTCCATACCACCGTTGTGTTGTGACAAAGATTCTTGCTTAAGCATTTTAAACTACTGTAATGACCATAAAGTACGAAATTGCAGTAATTGTCTCAGTTTGAGGGAGAATGTGCTAACCAAGTTCGCCAGGAAGTCTTTGAAAACGACAAAACAGTACGAATCGGCAGATATGTTCTGAAATACGTCAGCGCCTGTTGTTGTGTAGCGGTGTACAATTCCTACTTCGATATGTAATCATAAAGTTATTCTTTAGTCGTCTCGTCTCGTCTCCTCATCTCCTGCAGACGTTTCTTGTGCTTGCGCTGTTATATGGGCCACGACCCGAGCGGCAGCGAGCGGCAGTCGAGCAAAGTCGGGACAAGTCGGGACGGGGACAGGCACAGGGACAGGAATGGTGCGAATGCACTGCAAATTACGCAAACACCTCGTCTGAGGCGAGGCGAGGCGAGGCGAGGAAGCTCACATCGCCAGCAGTGGCGCCCTCCAACAAGACACTGCCACACCCCGCACAGGCCACACGCCGGCCGGCCGCGCGCCAGCCCTCCTGCGCTGGACACCAGGGACAAGATGCGTCTTCCGCGAGTGTCGAAGGCTGCACGCGCCAAGCGGATGACAGGAGGTGCAACGAGAAGCTGCGCGTCTCACACACACGGCGGCGCGCCCGCTAGTTCGGCAGTCGCTCTGCTGGCACGTCGAATTGCGGAAGGAAGTGCTTAAAATTACAATTCTGTTCATGTTTTATGTTGTAAAGTTGTTAGCTTGTAACGATGTAATGTTAATAAATAAATTTATAAAGCTCACAAAAAAAAATACACGAAGCACGTCCTTCCGGCTCATAAGTTTTGGAACTCAGGATTGCGTTCGCGCTAACGTGACGAATTGTCAATAAAAAAAAATGCGGCTGCTTTCGACCGAAAAGTAAGATTTAGTGTGTGTTGGGATAAGAACCGAATGCGAATTCTGCCATGCGCCTACATTATATGGGCGCCAACGGCCATACAATGTTGAGTACACCGGTTCTCGTCCGATCACCGAAGTTAAGCAACATCGGGCGTGGTTAGTACTTGGATGGGTGACCGCCTGGGAACACCACGTGCTGTTGGCTCCCCTTCATTTACTTTTTTTTTTTTTTTATACCGCCCTCTTTCCATACCACCGTTCTGTTGTGACAAAGATTCTTGCTTAAGCATTTTAAACTACTGTAATGACCATAAGGTACGAAATTGCAGTAAATGTCTCAGTTTGAGGGAGAATGTGCTAACCAAGTTCGCCAGGAAGTCTGTGAAAACGACAAAACAGTACGAATAGGCAGATATGTTCTGAAATACGTCAGCGCCTGTTGTTGTGTAGCGGTGTACAATTCCTACTTCGATATGTAATCATAAAGTTATTCTTTAGTCGTCTCGTCTCGTCTCCTCATCTCCTGCAGACGTTTCTTGTGCTTGCGCTGTTATATGGGCCACGACCCGAGCGGCAGCGAGCGGCAGTCGAGCAAAGTCGGGACAAGTCGGGACGGGGACAGGCACAGGGACAGGAATGGTGCGAATGCACTGCAAATTACGCAAACACCTCGTCTGAGGCGAGGCGAGGCGAGGCGAGGAAGCTCACATCGCCAGCAGTGGCGCCCTCCAACAAGACACTGCCACACCCCGCACAGGCCACACGCCGGCCGGCCGCGCGCCAGCCCTCCTGCGCTGGACACCAGGGACAAGATGCGTCTTCCGCGAGTGTCGAAGGCTGCACGCGCCAAGCGGATGACAGGAGGTGCAACGAGAAGCTGCGCGTCTCACACACACGGCGGCGCGCCCGCTAGTTCGGCAGTCGCTCTGCTGGCACGTCGAATTGCGGAAGGAAGTGCTTAAAATTACAATTCTGTTCATGTTTTATGTTGTAAAGTTGTTAGCTTGTAACGATGTAATGTTAATAAATAAATTTATAAAGCTCACAAAAAAAAATACACGAAGCACGTCCTTCCGGCTCATAAGTTTTGGAACTCAGGATTGCGTTCGCGCTAACGTGACGAATTGTCAATAAAAAAAAATGCGGCTGCTTTCGACCGAAAAGTAAGATTTTGTGTGTGTTGGGATAAGAACCGAATGCGAATTCTGCCATGCGCCTACATTATATGGGCGCCAACGGCCATACAATGTTGAGTACACCGGTTCTCGTCCGATCACCGAAGTTAAGCAACATCGGGCGTGGTTAGTACTTGGATGGGTGACCGCCTGGGAACACCACGTGCTGTTGGCTCCCCTTCATTTACTTTTTTTTTTTTTTTATACCGCCCTCTTTCCATACCACCGTTCTGTTGTGACAAAGATTCTTGCTTAAGCATTTTAAACTACTGTAATGACCATAAGGTACGAAATTGCAGTAAATGTCTCAGTTTGAGGGAGAATGTGCTAACCAAGTTCGCCAGGAAGTCTGTGAAAACGACAAAACAGTACGAATAGGCAGATATGTTCTGAAATACGTCAGCGCCTGTTGTTGTGTAGCGGTGTACAATTCCTACTTCGATATGTAATCATAAAGTTATTCTTTAGTCGTCTCGTCTCGTCTCCTCATCTCCTGCAGACGTTTCTTGTGCTTGCGCTGTTATATGGGCCACGACCCGAGCGGCAGCGAGCGGCAGTCGAGCAAAGTCGGGACAAGTCGGGACGGGGACAGGCACAGGGACAGGAATGGTGCGAATGCACTGCAAATTACGCAAACACCTCGTCTGAGGCGAGGCGAGGCGAGGCGAGGCGAGGAAGCTCACATCGCCAGCAGTGGCGCCCTCCAACAAGACACTGCCACACCCCGCACAGGCCACACGCCGGCCGGCCGCGCGCCAGCCCTCCTGCGCTGGACACCAGGGACAAGATGCGTCTTCCGCGAGTGTCGAAGGCTGCACGCGCCAAGCGGATGACAGGAGGTGCAACGAGAAGCTGCGCGTCTCACACACACGGCGGCGCGCCCGCTAGTTCGGCAGTCGCTCTGCTGGCACGTCGAATTGCGGAAGGAAGTGCTTAAAATTACAATTCTGTTCATGTTTTATGTTGTAAAGTTGTTAGCTTGTAACGATGTAATGTTAATAAATAAATTTATAAAGCTCACAAAAAAAAATACACGAAGCACGTCCTTCCGGCTCATAAGTTTTGGAACTCAGGATTGCGTTCGCGCTAACGTGACGAATTGTCAAAAAAAAAAAAATGCGGCTGCTTTCGACCGAAAAGTAAGATTTAGTGTGTGTTGGGATAAGAACCGAATGCGAATTCTGCCATGCGCCTACATTATATGGGCGCCAACGGCCATACAATGTTGAGTACACCGGTTCTCGTCCGATCACCGAAGTTAAGCAACATCGGGCGTGGTTAGTACTTGGATGGGTGACCGCCTGGGAACACCACGTGCTGTTGGCTCCCCTTCATTTACTTTTTTTTTTTTTTTATACCGCCCTCTTTCCATACCACCGTTCTGTTGTGACAAAGATTCTTGCTTAAGCATTTTAAACTACTGTAATGACCATAAGGTACGAAATTGCAGTAAATGTCTCAGTTTGAGGGAGAATGTGCTAACCAAGTTCGCCAGGAAGTCTGTGAAAACGACAAAACAGTACGAATAGGCAGATATGTTCTGAAATACGTCAGCGCCTGTTGTTGTGTAGCGGTGTACAATTCCTACTTCGATATGTAATCATAAAGTTATTCTTTAGTCGTCTCGTCTCGTCTCCTCATCTCCTGCAGACGTTTCTTGTGCTTGCGCTGTTATATGGGCCACGACCCGAGCGGCAGCGAGCGGCAGTCGAGCAAAGTCGGGACAAGTCGGGACGGGGACAGGCACAGGGACAGGAATGGTGCGAATGCACTGCAAATTACGCAAACACCTCGTCTGAGGCGAGGCGAGGCGAGGCGAGGAAGCTCACATCGCCAGCAGTGGCGCCCTCCAACAAGACACTGCCACACCCCGCACAGGCCACACGCCGGCCGGCCGCGCGCCAGCCCTCCTGCGCTGGACACCAGGGACAAGATGCGTCTTCCGCGAGTGTCGAAGGCTGCACGCGCCAAGCGGATGACAGGAGGTGCAACGAGAAGCTGCGCGTCTCACACACACGGCGGCGCGCCCGCTAGTTCGGCAGTCGCTCTGCTGGCACGTCGAATTGCGGAAGGAAGTGCTTAAAATTACAATTCTGTTCATGTTTTATGTTGTAAAGTTGTTAGCTTGTAACGATGTAATGTTAATAAATAAATTTATAAAGCTCACAAAAAAAAATACACGAAGCACGTCCTTCCGGCTCATAAGTTTTGGAACTCAGGATTGCGTTCGCGCTAACGTGACGAATTGTCAATAAAAAAAAATGCGGCTGCTTTCGACCGAAAAGTAAGATTTAGTGTGTGTTGGGATAAGAACCGAATGCGAATTCTGCCATGCGCCTACATTATATGGGCGCCAACGGCCATACAATGTTGAGTACACCGGTTCTCGTCCGATCACCGAAGTTAAGCAACATCGGGCGTGGTTAGTACTTGGATGGGTGACCGCCTGGGAACACCACGTGCTGTTGGCTCCCCTTCATTTACTTTTTTTTTTTTTTTATACCGCCCTCTTTCCATACCACCGTTCTGTTGTGACAAAGATTCTTGCTTAAGCATTTTAAACTACTGTAATGACCATAAGGTACGAAATTGCAGTAAATGTCTCAGTTTGAGGGAGAATGTGCTAACCAAGTTCGCCAGGAAGTCTGTGAAAACGACAAAACAGTACGAATAGGCAGATATGTTCTGAAATACGTCAGCGCCTGTTGTTGTGTAGCGGTGTACAATTCCTACTTCGATATGTAATCATAAAGTTATTCTTTAGTCGTCTCGTCTCGTCTCCTCATCTCCTGCAGACGTTTCTTGTGCTTGCGCTGTTATATGGGCCACGACCCGAGCGGCAGCGAGCGGCAGTCGAGCAAAGTCGGGACAAGTCGGGACGGGGACAGGCACAGGGACAGGAATGGTGCGAATGCACTGCAAATTACGCAAACACCTCGTCTGAGGCGAGGCGAGGCGAGGCGAGGAAGCTCACATCGCCAGCAGTGGCGCCCTCCAACAAGACACTGCCACACCCCGCACAGGCCACACGCCGGCCGGCCGCGCGCCAGCCCTCCTGCGCTGGACACCAGGGACAAGATGCGTCTTCCGCGAGTGTCGAAGGCTGCACGCGCCAAGCGGATGACAGGAGGTGCAACGAGAAGCTGCGCGTCTCACACACACGGCGGCGCGCCCGCTAGTTCGGCAGTCGCTCTGCTGGCACGTCGGATTGCGGAAGGAAGTGCTTACAATTACAATTCTGTTCATGTTTTATGTTGTAAAGTTGTTAGCTTGTAACGATGTAATGTTAATAAATAAATTTATAAAGCTCACAAAAAAAAAAAAAAACACGAAGAACGTCCTTCCGGCTCATAAGTTTTGGAACTCAGGATTGCGTTCGCGCTAACGTGACGAATTGTCAATAAAAAAAAAATGCGGCTGCTTTCGACCGAAAAGTAAGATTTTGTGTGTGTTGGGATAAGAACCGAATGCGAATTCTGCCATGCGCCAACATTATATGGGCGCCAACGGCCATACCATGTTGAGTACACCGGTTCTCGTCCGATCACCGAAGTTAAGCAACATCGGGCGTGGTTAGTACTTGGATGGGTGACCGCCTGGGAACACCACGTGCTGTTGGCTCCCCTTCATTTACTTTTTTTTTTTTTTTATACCGCCCTCTTTCCATACCACCGTTGTGTTGTGACAAAGATTCTTGCTTAAGCATTTTAAACTACTGTAATGACCATAAAGTACGAAATTGCAGTAATTGTCTCAGTTTGAGGGAGAATGTGCTAACCAAGTTCGCCAGGAAGTCTTTGAAAACGACAAAACAGTACGAATCGGCAGATATGTTCTGAAATACGTCAGCGCCTGTTGTTGTGTAGCGGTGTACAATTCCTACTTCGATATGTAATCATAAAGTTATTCTTTAGTCGTCTCGTCTCGTCTCCTCATCTCCTGCAGACGTTTCTTGTGCTTGCGCTGTTATATGGGCCACGACCCGAGCGGCAGCGAGCGGCAGTCGAGCAAAGTCGGGACAAGTCGGGACGGGGACAGGGACAGCGATAGGAATGGTGCGAATGCACTGCAAATTACGCAAACATCTCGTCTGATGCGAGGAAGCTCACATCGCCAGCAGTGGCGCCCTCCAACAGGAACTTCCACACCCCGTACAGGCCATACGCCGGTCGGCCGCGCGCCAGCCATCCACTGGACACCAGGGACAAGATGCGTCTTCCGCGAGTGTCGAAGGCTGCACGCGCCAAGCGGATGACAGGAGGTGCAACGAGAAGCTGCGCGTCTCACACACACGGCGGCGCGCCCGCTAGTTCGGCAGTCGCTCTGCTGGCACGTCGGATTGCGGAAGGAAGTGCTTACAATTACAATTCTGTTCATGTTTTATGTTGTAAAGTTGTTACCTTGTAACGATGTAATGTTAATAAATAAATTTATAAAGCTCACAAAAAAAAAAAAAAAAAACACGAAGCACGTCCTTCCGGCTCATAAGTTTTGGAACTCAGGATTGCGTTCGCGCTAACGTGACGAATTGTCAATAAAAAAAAAATGCGGCTGCTTTCGACCGAAAAGTAAGATTTTGTGTGTGTTGGGATAAGAACCGAATGCGAATTCTGCCATGCGCCAACATTATATGGGCGCCAACGGCCATACCATGTTGAGTACACCGGTTCTCGTCCGATCACCGAAGTTAAGCAACATCGGGCGTGGTTAGTACTTGGATGGGTGACCGCCTGGGAACACCACGTGCTGTTGGCTCCCCTTCATTTACTTTTTTTTTTTTTTTTATACCGCCCTCTTTCCATACCACCGTTGTGTTGTGACAAAGATTCTTGCTTAAGCATTTTAAACTACTGTAATGACCATAAAGTACGAAATTGCAGTAATTGTCTCAGTTTGAGGGAGAATGTGCTAACCAAGTTCGCCAGGAAGTCTTTGAAAACGACAAAACAGTACGAATCGGCAGATATGTTCTGAAATACGTCAGCGCCTGTTGTTGTGTAGCGGTGTACAATTCCTACTTCGATATGTAATCATAAAGTTATTCTTTAGTCGTCTCGTCTCGTCTCCTCATCTCCTGCAGACGTTTCTTGTGCTTGCGCTGTTATATGGGCCACGACCCGAGCGGCAGCGAGCGGCAGTCGAGCAAAGTCGGGACAAGTCGGGACGGGGACAGGCACAGGGACAGGAATGGTGCGAATGCACTGCAAATTACGCAAACACCTCGTCTGAGGCGAGGCGAGGCGAGGCGAGGAAGCTCACATCGCCAGCAGTGGCGCCCTCCAACAAGACACTGCCACACCCCGCACAGGCCACACGCCGGCCGGCCGCGCGCCAGCCCTCCTGCGCTGGACACCAGGGACAAGATGCGTCTTCCGCGAGTGTCGAAGGCTGCACGCGCCAAGCGGATGACAGGAGGTGCAACGAGAAGCTGCGCGTCTCACACACACGGCGGCGCGCCCCGCTAGTTCGGCAGTCGCTCTGCTGGCACGTCGAATTGCGGAAGGAAGTGCTTAAAATTACAATTCTGTTCATGTTTTATGTTGTAAAGTTGTTAGCTTGTAACGATGTAATGTTAATAAATAAATTTATAAAGCTCACAAAAAAAAATACACGAAGCACGTCCTTCCGGCTCATAAGTTTTGGAACTCAGGATTGCGTTCGCGCTAACGTGACGAATTGTCAATAAAAAAAAATGCGGCTGCTTTCGACCGAAAAGTAAGATTTAGTGTGTGTTGGGATAAGAACCGAATGCGAATTCTGCCATGCGCCTACATTATATGGGCGCCAACGGCCATACAATGTTGAGTACACCGGTTCTCGTCCGATCACCGAAGTTAAGCAACATCGGGCGTGGTTAGTACTTGGATGGGTGACCGCCTGGGAACACCACGTGCTGTTGGCTCCCCTTCATTTACTTTTTTTTTTTTTTATACCGCCCTCTTTCCATACCACCGTTCTGTTGTGACAAAGATTCTTGCTTAAGCATTTTAAACTACTGTAATGACCATAAGGTACGAAATTGCAGTAAATGTCTCAGTTTGAGGGAGAATGTGCTAACCAAGTTCGCCAGGAAGTCTGTGAAAACGACAAAACAGTACGAATAGGCAGATATGTTCTGAAATACGTCAGCGCCTGTTGTTGTGTAGCGGTGTACAATTCCTACTTCGATATGTAATCATAAAGTTATTCTTTAGTCGTCTCGTCTCGTCTCCTCATCTCCTGCAGACGTTTCTTGTGCTTGCGCTGTTATATGGGCCACGACCCGAGCGGCAGCGAGCGGCAGTCGAGCAAAGTCGGGACAAGTCGGGACGGGGACAGGCACAGGGACAGGAATGGTGCGAATGCACTGCAAATTACGCAAACACCTCGTCTGAGGCGAGGCGAGGCGAGGCGAGGAAGCTCACATCGCCAGCAGTGGCGCCCTCCAACAAGACACTGCCACACCCCGCACAGGCCACACGCCGGCCGGCCGCGCGCCAGCCCTCCTGCGCTGGACACCAGGGACAAGATGCGTCTTCCGCGAGTGTCGAAGGCTGCACGCGCCAAGCGGATGACAGGAGGTGCAACGAGAAGCTGCGCGTCTCACACACACGGCGGCGCGCCCGCTAGTTCGGCAGTCGCTCTGCTGGCACGTCGGATTGCGGAAGGAAGTGCTTACAATTACAATTCTGTTCATGTTTTATGTTGTAAAGTTGTTAGCTTGTAACGATGTAATGTTAATAAATAAATTTATAAAGCTCACAAAAAAAAAAAAAACACGAAGAACGTCCTTCCGGCTCATAAGTTTTGGAACTCAGGATTGCGTTCGCGCTAACGTGACGAATTGTCAATAAAAAAAAATGCGGCTGCTTTCGACCGAAAAGTAAGATTTTGTGTGTGTTGGGATAAGAACCGAATGCGAATTCTGCCATGCGCCAACATTATATGGGCGCCAACGGCCATACCATGTTGAGTACACCGGTTCTCGTCCGATCACCGAAGTTAAGCAACATCGGGCGTGGTTAGTACTTGGATGGGTGACCGCCTGGGAACACCACGTGCTGTTGCTCCCCTTCATTTACTTTTTTTTTTTTTTATACCGCCCTCTTTCCATACCACCGTTGTGTTGTGACAAAGATTCTTGCTTAAGCATTTTAAACTACTGTAATGACCATAAAGTACGAAATTGCAGTAATTGTCTCAGTTTGAGGGAGAATGTGCTAACCAAGTTCGCCAGGAAGTCTTTGAAAACGACAAAACAGTACGAATCGGCAGATATGTTCTGAAATACGTCAGCGCCTGTTGTTGTGTAGCGGTGTACAATTCCTACTTCGATATGTAATCATAAAGTTATTCTTTAGTCGTCTCGTCTCGTCTCCTCATCTCCTGCAGACGTTTCTTGTGCTTGCGCTGTTATATGGGCCACGACCCGAGCGGCAGCGAGCGGCAGTCGAGCAAAGTCGGGACAAGTCGGGACGGGGACAGGGACAGCGATAGGAATGGTGCGAATGCACTGCAAATTACGCAAACATCTCGTCTGATGCGAGGAAGCTCACATCGCCAGCAGTGGCGCCCTCCAACAGGAACTTCCACACCCCGTACAGGCCATACGCCGGTCGGCCGCGCGCCAGCCATCCACTGGACACCAGGGACAAGATGCGTCTTCCGCGAGTGTCGAAGGCTGCACGCGCCAAGCGGATGACAGGAGGTGCAACGAGAAGCTGCGCGTCTCACACACACGGCGGCGCGCCCGCTAGTTCGGCAGTCGCTCTGCTGGCACGTCGAATTGCGGAAGGAAGTGCTTAAAATTACAATTCTGTTCATGTTTTATGTTGTAAAGTTGTTAGCTTGTAACGATGTAATGTTAATAAATAAATTTATAAAGCTCACAAAAAAAAATACACGAAGCACGTCCTTCCGGCTCATAAGTTTTGGAACTCAGGATTGCGTTCGCGCTAACGTGACGAATTGTCAATAAAAAAAAATGCGGCTGCTTTCGACCGAAAAGTAAGATTTAGTGTGTGTTGGGATAAGAACCGAATGCGAATTCTGCCATGCGCCTACATTATATGGGCGCCAACGGCCATACAATGTTGAGTACACCGGTTCTCGTCCGATCACCGAAGTTAAGCAACATCGGGCGTGGTTAGTACTTGGATGGGTGACCGCCTGGGAACACCACGTGCTGTTGGCTCCCCTTCATTTACTTTTTTTTTTTTTTTATACCGCCCTCTTTCCATACCACCGTTCTGTTGTGACAAAGATTCTTGCTTAAGCATTTTAAACTACTGTAATGACCATAAGGTACGAAATTGCAGTAAATGTCTCAGTTTGAGGGAGAATGTGCTAACCAAGTTCGCCAGGAAGTCTGTGAAAACGACAAAACAGTACGAATAGGCAGATATGTTCTGAAATACGTCAGCGCCTGTTGTTGTGTAGCGGTGTACAATTCCTACTTCGATATGTAATCATAAAGTTATTCTTTAGTCGTCTCGTCTCGTCTCCTCATCTCCTGCAGACGTTTCTTGTGCTTGCGCTGTTATATGGGCCACGACCCGAGCGGCAGCGAGCGGCAGTCGAGCAAAGTCGGGACAAGTCGGGACGGGGACAGGCACAGGGACAGGAATGGTGCGAATGCACTGCAAATTACGCAAACACCTCGTCTGAGGCGAGGCGAGGCGAGGCGAGGAAGCTCACATCGCCAGCAGTGGCGCCCTCCAACAAGACACTGCCACACCCCGCACAGGCCACACGCCGGCCGGCCGCGCGCCAGCCCTCCTGCGCTGGACACCAGGGACAAGATGCGTCTTCCGCGAGTGTCGAAGGCTGCACGCGCCAAGCGGATGACAGGAGGTGCAACGAGAAGCTGCGCGTCTCACACACACGGGCGGCGCGCCCGCTAGTTCGGCAGTCGCTCTGCTGGCACGTCGAATTGCGGAAGGAAGTGCTTAAAATTACAATTCTGTTCATGTTTTATGTTGTAAAGTTGTTAGCTTGTAACGATGTAATGTTAATAAATAAATTTATAAAGCTCACAAAAAAAAATACACGAAGCACGTCCTTCCGGCTCATAAGTTTTGGAACTCAGGATTGCGTTCGCGCTAACGTGACGAATTGTCAATAAAAAAAAATGCGGCTGCTTTCGACCGAAAAGTAAGATTTAGTGTGTGTTGGGATAAGAACCGAATGCGAATTCTGCCATGCGCCTACATTATATGGGCGCCAACGGCCATACAATGTTGAGTACACCGGTTCTCGTCCGATCACCGAAGTTAAGCAACATCGGGCGTGGTTAGTACTTGGATGGGTGACCGCCTGGGAACACCACGTGCTGTTGGCTCCCCTTCATTTACTTTTTTTTTTTTTTTATACCGCCCTCTTTCCATACCACCGTTCTGTTGTGACAAAGATTCTTGCTTAAGCATTTAAACTACTGTAATGACCATAAGGTACGAAATTGCAGTAAATGTCTCAGTTTGAGGGAGAATGTGCTAACCAAGTTCGCCAGGAAGTCTGTGAAAACGACAAAACAGTACGAATAGGCAGATATGTTCTGAAATACGTCAGCGCCTGTTGTTGTGTAGCGGTGTACAATTCCTACTTCGATATGTAATCATAAAGTTATTCTTTAGTCGTCTCGTCTCGTCTCCTCATCTCCTGCAGACGTTTCTTGTGCTTGCGCTGTTATATGGGCCACGACCCGAGCGGCAGCGAGCGGCAGTCGAGCAAAGTCGGGACAAGTCGGGACGGGGACAGGACAGCGATAGGAATGGTGCGAATGCACTGCAAATTACGCAAACATCTCGTCTGATGCGAGGAAGCTCACATCGCCAGCAGTGGCGCCCTCCAACAGGAACTTCCACACCCCGTACAGGCCATACGCCGGTCGGCCGCGCGCCAGCCATCCACTGGACACCAGGGACAAGATGCGTCTTCCGCGAGTGTCGAAGGCTGCACGCGCCAAGCGGATGACAGGAGGTGCAACGAGAAGCTGCGCGTCTCACACACACGGCGGCGCGCCCGCTAGTTCGGCAGTCGCTCTGCTGGCACGTCGAATTGCGGAAGGAAGTGCTTAAAATTACAATTCTGTTCATGTTTTATGTTGTAAAGTTGTTAGCTTGTAACGATGTAATGTTAATAAATAAATTTATAAAGCTCACAAAAAAAAATACACGAAGCACGTCCTTCCGGCTCATAAGTTTTGGAACTCAGGATTGCGTTCGCGCTAACGTGACGAATTGTCAATAAAAAAAAATGCGGCTGCTTTCGACCGAAAAGTAAGATTTAGTGTGTGTTGGGATAAGAACCGAATGCGAATTCTGCCATGCGCCTACATTATATGGGCGCCAACGGCCATACAATGTTGAGTACACCGGTTCTCGTCCGATCACCGAAGTTAAGCAACATCGGGCGTGGTTAGTACTTGGA
>NW_025727563.1:0-69869 GCF_021461385.2 Schistocerca piceifrons | reverse complement strand
AGAAATAACTGTGAAAGTCTTAAGTTCGACAAAGAATGGCGTATCGCGTGTGCTGAAATGGCGCAAGAAAGCTTGTAGATTTTACTGTGTAAAAACGGGGAGCAACTTGCAGGAGTAACTGTGACTCTCTTAAGGTAGCCAAATGCCTCGTCACAAGGCGGTAGAAATCGGCAAACTCGAGGAGAACCTAGCAGAAATAACTGTGAAAGTCTTAAGGTCGACAAATAATGGTTTATCACATCTGGTGAACTGGCCAGAGAAAGCTTGAAGATGTGACTGTGATGAAACGGGTTGCAACTGGTAGGAGTAACTATGACTCTCTTAAGGTTGCCAAAAGATCGTCACCAGGCGAAATACATAGGCAAACTCGAGCAGCACCTCAAGAAATAACTGTAAAGTGTTTAAGGTGGACAAATAATGGCGTATCACTTCTGGCGAACTGACCAGATAATGCTTGAAGATGCGACTATGGTAAAATGGGGAGCAATTGGTAGGAGTAACTATGACACTCTTAAGGTAGCCAAATGTCTCGTCACCAGCGGAATGAATCGGCAAACTCGACGAGCACCTGGCAGGAGTAACTGTGAAAGTCTTAAGGTCGACTAATAATGGTGTATAACTCCTGGTGAACTGGCCGGAGAAAGCTTGAAGATGTGACGTTAATAAAACGGGGGAGCAACTGGCAGGAGTAACTATGACCCTCTTAAGGTAGCCAAATGTTCGCCACCAGGCGAAATAAATGGGAAAACTCGAGGAGCACCTGGCAGAAATTACTGTGAAAGTCTTAAGCTCGACAAATAACGGCGTATCGCGTGTGCTGAAATGGCGCAAGAAAGCTTGAAGATTTTACTGTGTTAAAACGGGGAGCAACTTGCAGGAGTAACTGTGACTCTCTTAAGGTAGGCAAATGCCTCGTCACCAGGCGGAATAAATCGGCAAACTCGACGAGCACCTGGCAGGAGTAACTGTGAAAGTCTTAAGGTCGACTAATAATGGTGTATAACTCTGGTGAACTGGCCAGAGAAAGCTTGAAGACGTGATGTTGATAAAACAGGGAGCAACTCGCAGGAGTAGCTATGACACTCTTAAGGTACCCAAATGTTCGTCACCAGGCGAAATACATGGGAAAACTCGAGGAGCACCTGGCAGAAATAACTGTGAAAGTCTTAAGTTCGACAAATAATGGCGTATCGCGTGTGCTGAAATGGCGCAATAAAGCTTGTAGATTTTACTGTGTAAAAACGGGGAGCAACTTGCAGGAGTAACTGTGACTCTCTTAAGGTAGTCAAATGCCTCGTCACCGGGCGGTAGAAATCGGCAAACTCGAGGAGAACCTAGCAGAAATAACTGTGAAAGTCTTAAGGTCGACAAATAATGGTGTATCACATCTGGTGAACTGGCCAGAGAAAGCTTCAAGATGTGACTGTTATGAAACAGGTTGCAACTGGTAGGAGTAACTATGACTCTCTTAAGGTTGCCAAAAGATCGTCACCAGGCGAAATACATAGGCAAACTCGAGCAGCACCTCAAGAAATACCTGTAAAGTGTTTAAGGTGGACAAATAATGGCGTATCACTTCTGGCGAACTGTCCAGATAATGCTTGAAGATGCGACTATGGTAAAATGGGGAGCAATTGGTAGGAGTAACTATGACACTCTTAAGGTAGCCAAATGCCTCGTCACCAGGCGGAATGAATCGGCAAACTCGACGAGCACGTGGCAGGAGTAACTGTGAAAGTCTTAAGACCGACTAATAATGGTGTATAAATCCTGGTGAACTGCCGGAGAAAGCGTGAAGATGTGACGTTAATAAAACGGGGAGCAACTGGCAGGAGTAACTATGACCCTCTTAAGGTAGCCAAATGTTCGCCACCAGGCGAAATAAATGGGAAAACTCGAGGAGCACCTGGCAGAAATTACTGTGAAAGTCTTAAGTTCGACATATAATGGCGTATCGCGTGTGCTGAAATGGCGCAAGAAAGCTTGTAGATTTTACTGTGTAAAAACTGGGAGCAACTTGCAGGAGTAACTGTGACTCTCTTAAGGTAGCCAAATGCCTCGTCACCAGGCGGTAGAAATCGGGCAAACTCGAGGAGAACCTAGCAGAAATAACTGTGAAAGTCTTAAGGTCGACAAATAATGGTGTATCACATCTGGTGAACTGGCCAGAGAAAGCTTGAAGATGTGACTGTGATGAAACGGGTTGCAACTGGTAGGAGTAACTATGACTCTCTTAAGGTTGCCAAAAGATCGTCACCAGGCGAATACATAGGCAAACTCGAGCAGCACCTCAAGAAATAACTGTAATGTGTTTAGGTGGACAAATAATGGCGTATCACTTCTGGCGAACTGACCAGATAATGCTTGAAGATGCGGACTATGGTAAAATGGGGAGCAATTGGTAGGAGTAACTATGACACTCTTAAGGTAGCCAAATGCCTCGTCACCAGGCGGAATGAATCGGCAAACTCGACGAGCACCTGGCAGGGAGTAACTGTGAAAGTCTTAAGGTCGACTAATAATGGTGTATAAATCCTGGTGAACTGGCCAGAGAAAGCTTGAAGATGTGACGTTAATAAAACGGGGAGCAACTGGCAGGAGTAACTATGACCTCTTAAGGTAGCCAAATGTTCGCCACCAGGCGAAATAAATGGAAAACTCGAGGAGCACCTGCAGAAATTACTGTGAAAGTCTTAAGCTCCACAAATAACGGCGTATCGCGTGTGCTGAAATGGCGCAAGAAAGCTTGAAGATTTTACTGTGTTAAAACGGGGAGCAACTTGCAGGAGTAACTGTGACTCTCTTAAGGTAGGCAAATGCCTCGTCACCAGGCGAATAAATCGGCAAACTCGACGAGCACCTGGCAGGAGTAACTGTGAAAGTCTTAAGGTCGACTAATAATGGTGTATAACTCCTGGTGAACTGGCCAGAGAAAGCTTGAAGACGTGACGTTGATAAAACAGGGAGCAACTCGCAGGAGTAGCTATGACACTCTTAAGGTACCCAAATGTTCGTCACCAGGCGAAATACATGGAAAACTCGAGGAGCACCTGCAGAAATAACTGTGAAAGTCTTAAGTTCGACAAAGAATGGCGTATCGCGTGTGCTGAAATGGCGCAAGAAAGCTTGTAGATTTTGCTGTGTAAAAACGGGGAGCAACTTGCAGGAGTAACTGTGACTCTCTTAAGGTAGCCAAATGCCTCGTCACAAGGCGGTAGAAATCGGCAAACTCGAGGAGAACCTAGCAGAAATAACTGTGAAAGTCTTAAGGTCGACAAATAATGGTTTATCACATCTGGTGAACTGGCCAGAGAAAGCTTGAAGATGTGACTGTGATGAAACGGGTTGCAACTGGTAGGAGTAACTATGACTCTCTTAAGTTGCCAAAAGATCGTCACCAGGCGAAATACATAGGCAAACTCGAGCAGCACCTCAAGAAATAACTGTAAAGTGTTTAAGGTGGACAAATAATGGCGTATCACTTCTGGCGAACTGACCAGATAATGCTTGAAGATGCGACTATGGTAAAATGGGGAGCAATTGGTAGGAGTAACTATGACACTCTTAAGGTAGCCAAATGTCTCGTCACCAGGCGGAATGAATCGGCAAACTCGACGAGCACCTGGCAGGAGTAACTGTGAAAGTCTTAAGGTCGACTAATAATGGTGTATAACTCCTGGTGAACTGGCCGGAGAAAGCTTGAAGATGTGACGTTAATAAAACGGGGAGCAACTGGCAGGAGTAACTATGACCCTCTTAAGGTAGCCAAATGTTCGCCACCAGGCGAAATAAATGGGAAAACTCGAGGAGCACCTGCAGAAATTACTGTGAAAGTCTTAAGCTCGACAAATAACGCGTATCGCGTGTGCTGAAATGGCGCAAGAAAGCTTGAAGATTTTACTGTGTTAAAACGGGGAGCAACTTGCAGGAGTAACTGTGACTCTCTTAAGTAGGCAAATGCCTCGTCACCAGGCGAATAAATCGGCAAACTCGACGAGCACCTGGCAGGAGTAACTGTGAAAGTCTTAAGGTCGACTAATAATGGTGTATAACTCCTGGTGAACTGGCCAGAGAAAGCTTGAAGACGTGATGTTGATAAAACAGGGAGCAACTCGCAGGAGTAGCTATGACACTCTTAAGGTACCCAAATGTTCGTCACCAGGCGAAATACATGGGAAAACTCGAGGAGCACCTGGCAGAAATAACTGTGAAAGTCTTAAGTTCGACAAATAATGGCGTATCGCGTGTGCTGAAATGGCGCAATAAAGCTTGTAGATTTTACTGTGTAAAAACGGGGAGCAACTTGCAGGAGTAACTGTGACTCTCTTAAGGTAGTCAAATGCCTCGTCACCGGGCGGTAGAAATCGGCAAACTCGAGGAGAACCTAGCAGAAATAACTGTGAAAGTCTTAAGGTCGACAAATAATGGTGTATCACATCTGGTGAACTGGCCAGAGAAAGCTTCAAGATGTGGACTGTTATGAAACAGGTTGCAACTGGTAGGAGTAACTATGACTCTCTTAAGGTTGCCAAAAGATCGTCACCAGGCGAAATACATAGGCAAACTCGAGCAGCACCTCAAGAAATACCTGTAAAGTGTTTAAGGTGGACAAATAATGGCGTATCACTTCTGGCGAACTGTCCAGATAATGCTTGAAGATGCGACTATGGTAAAATGGGGAGCAATTGGTAGGAGTAACTATGACACTCTTAAGGTAGCCAAATGCCTCGTCACCAGGCGGAATGAATCGGCAAACTCGACGAGCACGTGGCAGGAGTAACTGTGAAAGTCTTAAGACCGACTAATAATGGTGTATAAATCCTGGTGAACTGGCCGGAGAAAGCGTGAAGATGTGACGTTAATAAAACGGGGAGCAACTGGCAGGAGTAACTATGACCCTCTTAAGGTAGCCAAATGTTCGCCACCAGGCGAAATAAATGGGAAAACTCGAGGAGCACCTGGCAGAAATTACTGTGAAAGTCTTAAGTTCGACATATAATGGCGTATCGCGTGTGCTGAAATGGCGCAAGAAAGCTTGTAGATTTTACTGTGTAAAAACTGGGAGCAACTTGCAGGAGTAACTGTGACTCTCTTAAGGTAGCCAAATGCCTCGTCACCAGGCGGTAGAAATCGGCAAACTCGAGGAGAACCTAGCAGAAATAACTGTGAAAGTCTTAAGGTCGACAAATAATGGTGTATCACATCTGGTGAACTGGCCAGAGAAAGCTTGAAGATGTGACTGTGATGAAACGGGTTGCAACTGGTAGGAGTAACTATGACTCTCTTAAGGTTGCCAAAAGATCGTCACCAGGCGAAATACATAGGCAAACTCGAGCAGCACCTCAAGAAATAACTGTAATGTGTTTAAGGTGGACAAATAATGGCGTATCACTTCTGGCGAACTGACCAGATAATGCTTGAAGATGCGACTATGGTAAAATGGGGAGCAATTGGTAGGAGTAACTATGACACTCTTAAGGTAGCCAAATGCCTCGTCACCAGGCGGAATGAATCGGCAAACTCGACGAGCACCTGGCAGGAGTAACTGTGAAAGTCTTAAGGTCGACTAATAATGGTGTATAAATCCTGGTGAACTGGCCAGAGAAAGCTTGAAGATGTGACGTTAATAAAACGGGGAGCAACTGGCAGGAGTAACTATGACCCTCTTAAGGTAGCCAAATGTTCGCCACCAGGCGAAATAAATGGGAAAACTCGAGGAGCACCTGGCAGAAATTACTGTGAAAGTCTTAAGCTCGACAAATAACGGCGTATCGCGTGTGCTGAAATGGCGCAAGAAAGCTTGAAGATTTTACTGTGTTAAAACGGGGAGCAACTTGCAGGAGTAACTGTGACTCTCTTAAGGTAGGCAAATGCCTCGTCACCAGGCGGAATAAATCGGCAAACTCGACGAGCACCTGGCAGGAGTAACTGTGAAAGTCTTAAGGTCGACTAATAATGGTGTATAACTCCTGGTGAACTGGCCAGAGAAAGCTTGAAGACGTGACGTTGATAAAACAGGGAGCAACTCGCAGGAGTAGCTATGACACTCTTAAGGTACCCAAATGTTCGTCACCAGGCGAAATACATGGGAAAACTCGAGGAGCACCTGGCAGAAATAACTGTGAAAGTCTTAAGTTCGACAAAGAATGGCGTATCGCGTGTGCTGAAATGGCGCAAGAAAGCTTGTAGATTTTACTGTGTAAAAACGGGGAGCAACTTTCAGGAGTAACTGTGACTCTCTTAAGGTAGCCAAATGCCTCGTCACAAGGCGGTAGAAATCGGCAAACTCGAGGAGAACCTAGCAGAAATAACTGTGAAAGTCTTAAGGTCGACAAATAATGGTTTATCACATCTGGTGAACTGGCCAGAGAAAGCTTGAAGATGTGACTGTGATGAAACGGGTTGCAACTGGTAGGAGTAACTATGACTCTCTTAAGGTTGCCAAAAGATCGTCACCAGGCGAAATACATAGGCAAACTCGAGCAGCACCTCAAGAAATAACTGTAAAGTGTTTAAGGTGGACAAATAATGGCGTATCACTTCTGGCGAACTGACCAGATAATGCTTGAAGATGAGACTATGGTAAAATGGGGAGCAATTGGTAGGAGTAACTATGACACTCTTAAGGTAGCCAAATGCCTCGTCACCAGGCGGAATGAATCGGCAAACTCGACGAGCACGTGGCAGGAGTAACTGTGAAAGTCTTAAGGTCGACTAATAATGGTGTATAAATCCTGGTGAACTGGCCGGAGAAAGCTTGAAGATGTGACGTTAATAAAACGGGGAGCAACTGGCAGGAGTAACTATGACCCTCTTAAGGTAGCCAAATGTTCGCCACCAGGCGAAATAAATGGGAAAACTCGAGGAGCACCTGGCAGAAATTACTGTGAAAGTCTTAAGTTCGACATATAATGGCGTATCGCGTGTGCTGAAATGACGCAAGAAAGCTTGAAGATTTTACTGTGTAAAAAGGGGAGCAACTTGCAGGAGTAACTGTGACTCTCTTAAGGTAGGCAAATGCCTCGTCACCAGGCGGAATAAATCGGGAAACTCGACGAGCACCTGGCAGGAGTAACTGTGAAAGTCTTAAGTTCGACTAATAATGGTGTATAACTCCTGGTGAACTGGCCAGAGAAAGCTTGAAGACGTGACGTTGATAAAACAGGGAGCAACTCGCAGGAGTAGCTATGCCACTCTTAAGGTACCCAAATGTTCGTCACCAGGCGAAATACAAGGGAAAACTCGAGGAGCACCTGGCAGAGATAACTGTGAAAGTCTTAAGCTCGACAAATAACGGCGTATCGCGTGTGCTGAAATGGCGCAAGAAAGCTTGAAGATTTTACTGTGTAAAAAGGGGAGCAACTTGCAGGAGTAACGGTGACTCTCTTAAGGTAGCCAAGTGCCTCGTCACCAGGCGGAATAAATCGGCAAACTCGACGAGCACCTGGCAGGAGTAACTGTGAAAGTCTTAAGGTCGACTAATAATGGTGTAAAACTCGTGGTGAACTGGCCAGAGAAAGCTTGAAGACGTGACTGTGATAAAACAGGGAGCAACTCGCAGGAGTAACTATGACACTCTTAAGGTACCCAAATGTTCGTCACCAGGCGAAATACAAGGGAAAACTCTAGGAGCACCTGGCAGAAATAACTGTGAAAGTCTTAAGTTCAACAAATAATGGCGTATCGCGTGTGCTGAAATGGCGCAAGAAAGCTTGAAGATTTTACTGTGTTAAAACGGGGAGCAACTTGCAGGAGTAACGGTGACTCTCTTAAGGTAGCCAAGTGCCTCGTCACCAGACGGAATAAATCGGCAAACTCGACGAGCACCTGGCAGGAGTAACTGTGAAAGTCTTAAGGTCGACTAATAATGGTGTATAACTCCTGGTGAACTGGCCAGAGAAAGCTTGAAGACGTGACGTTGATAAAACAGGGAGCAACTCGCAGGAGTAGCTATGACACTCTTAAGGTACCCAAATGTTAGTCACCAGGCGAAATACATGGGAAAACTCGAGGAGCACCTGGCAGAAATAACTGTGAAAGTCTTAAGTTCGACAAATAATGGCGTATCGCGTGTGCTGAAATGGCGCAAGAAAGCTTGTAAATTTTACTGTGTAAAAACGGGGAGCAACTTGCAGGAGTAACTGTGACTCTCTTAAGGTAGCCAAATGTCTCGTCACCAGGCGGTAGAAATCGGAAAACTCGAGGAGAACCTAGCAGAAATAACTGTGAAAGTCTTAAGGTCGACAAATAATGGTGTATCACATCTGGTGAACTGGCCAGAGAAAGCTTGAAGATGTGACTGTGATAAAACGGGTTGCAACTGGTAGGAGTAACTATGACTCTCTTAAGGTTGCCAAAAGATCGTCACCGGGCGACATACATAGGCAAACTCGAGCAGCACCTCAAGAAATAACTGTAAAGTGTTTAAGGTGGACAAATAATGGCGTATCACTTCTGGCGAACTGACCAGATAATGCTTGAAGATGCGACTATGGTAAAATGGGGAGCAATTGGTAGGAGTAACTATGACACTCTTAAGGTAGCCAAATGCCTCGTCACCAGGCGGAATGAATCGGCAAACTCGACGAGCACGTGGCAGGAGTAACTGTGAAAGTCTTAAGGTCGACTAATAATGGTGTATAAATCCTGGTGAACTGGCCGGAGAAAGCTTGAAGATGTGACGTTAATAAAACGGGGAGCAACTGGCAGGAGTAACTATGACCCTCTTAAGGTAGCCAAATGTTCGCCACCAGGCGAAATAAATGGGAAAACTCGAGGAGCACCTGGCAGAAATTACTGTGAAAGTCTTACGTTCGACATATAATGGCGTATCGCGTGTGCTGAAATGGCGCAAGAAAGCTTGAAGATTTTACTGTGTAAAAAGGGGAGCAACTTGCAGGAGTAACTGTGACTCTCTTAAGGTAGGCAAATGCCTCGTCACCAGGCGGAATAAATCGGGAAACTCGACGAGCACCTGGCAGGAGTAACTGTGAAAGTCTTAAGTTCGACTAATAATGGTGTATAACTCCTGGTGAACTGGCCAGAGAAAGCTTGAAGACGTGACGTTGATAAAACAGGGAGCAACTCGCAGGAGTAGCTATGCCACTCTTAAGGTACCCAAATGTTCGTCACCAGGCGAAATACAAGGGAAAACTCGAGGAGCACCTGGCAGAAATAACTGTGAAAGTCTTAAGCTCGACAAATAACGGCGTATCGCGTGTGCTGAAATGGCGCAAGAAAGCTTGAAGATTTTACTGTGTAAAAAGGGGAGCAACTTGCAGGAGTAACGGTGACTCTCTTAAGGTAGCCAAGTGCCTCGTCACCAGGCGGAATAAATCGGCAAACTCGACGAGCACCTGGCAGGAGTAACTGTGAAAGTCTTAAGGTCGACTAATAATGGTGTAAAACTCCTGGTGAACTGGCCAGAGAAAGCTTGAAGACGTGACTGTGATAAAACAGGGAGCAACTCGCAGGAGTAACTATGACACTCTTAAGGTACCCAAATGTTCGTCACCAGGCGAAATACAAGGGAAAACTCGAGGAGCACCTGGCAGAAATAACTGTGAAAGTCTTAAGTTCAACAAATAATGGCGTATCGCGTGTGCTGAAATGGCGCAAGAAAGCTTGAAGATTTTACTGTGTTAAAACGGGGAGCAACTTGCAGGAGTAACGGTGACTCTCTTAAGGTAGCCAAGTGCCTCGTCACCAGACGGAATAAATCGGCAAACTCGACGAGCACCTGGCAGGAGTAACTGTGAAAGTCTTAAGGTCGACTAATAATGGTGTATAACTCCTGGTGAACTGGCCAGAGAAAGCTTGAAGACGTGACGTTGATAAAACAGGGAGCAACTCGCAGGAGTAGCTATGACACTCTTAAGGTACCCAAATGTTAGTCACCAGGCGAAATACATGGGAAAACTCGAGGAGCACCTGGCAGAAATAACTGTGAAAGTCTTAAGTTCGACAAATAATGGCGTATTGCGTGTGCTGAAATGGCGCAAGAAAGCTTGTAAATTTTACTGTGTAAAAACGGGGAGCAACTCGCAGGAGTAACTGTGACTCTCTTAAGGTAGCCAAATGCCTCGTCACCAGGCGGTAGAAATCGGAAAACTCGAGGAGAACCTAGCAGAAATAACTGTGAAAGTCTTAAGGTCGACAAATAATGGTGTATCACATCTGGTGAACTGGCCAGAGAAAGCTTGAAGATGTGACTGTGATAAAACGGATTGCAACTGGTAGGAGTACCTATGACTCTCTTAAGGTTGCCAAAAGATCGTCACCGGGCGACATACATAGGCAAACTCGAGCAGCACCTCAAGAAATAACTGTAAAGTGTTTAAGGTGGACAAATAATGGCGTATCACTTCTGGCGAACTGACCAGATAATGCTTGAAGATGCGACTATGGTAAAATGGGGAGCAATTGGTAGGAGTAACTATGACACTCTTAAGGTAGCCAAATGCCTCGTCACCAGGCGGAATGAATCGGCAAACTCGACGAGCACGTGGCAGGAGTAACTGTGAAAGTCTTAAGGTCGACTAATAATGGTGTATAAATCCTGGTGAACTGGCCGGAGAAAGCTTGAAGATGTGACGTTAATAAAACGGGGAGCAACTGGCAGGAGTAACTATGACCCTCTTAAGGTATCCAAATGTTCGCCACCAGGCGAAATAAATGGGAAAACTCGAGGAGCACCTGGCAGAAATTACTGTGAAAGTCTTAAGTTCGACATATAATGGCGTATCGCGTGTGCTGAAATGGCGCAAGAAAGCTTGAAGATTTTACTGTGTAAAAAGGGGAGCAACTTGCAGGAGTAACTGTGACTCTCTTAAGGTAGGCAAATGCCTCGTCACCAGGCGGAATAAATCGGGAAACTCGACGAGCACCTGGCAGGAGTAACTGTGAAAGTCTTAAGTTCGACAAATAATGGTGTATAACTCCTGGTGAACTGGCCAGAGAAAGCTTGAAGACGTGACGTTGATAAAACAGGGAGCAACTCGCAGGAGTAGCTATGCCACTCTTAAGGTACCCAAATGTTCGTCACCAGGCGAAATACAAGGGAAAACTCGAGGAGCACCTGGCAGAAATAACTGTGAAAGTCTTAAGCTCGACAAATAACGGCGTATCGCGTGTGCTGAAATGGCGCAAGAAAGCTTGAAGATTTTACTGTGTAAAAAGGGGAGCAACTTGCAGGAGTAACGGTGACTCTCTTAAGGTAGCCAAGTGCCTCGTCACCAGGCGGAATAAATCGGCAAACTCGACGAGCACCTGGCAGGAGTAACTGTGAAAGTCTTAAGGTCGACTAATAATGGTGTAAAACTCCTGGTGAACTGGCCAGAGAAAGCTTGAAGACGTGACTGTGATAAAACAGGGAGCAACTCGCAGGAGTAACTATGACACTCTTAAGGTACCCAAATGTTCGTCACCAGGCGAAATACAAGGGAAAACTCGAGGAGCACCTGGCAGAAATAACTGTGAAAGTCTTAAGTTCAACAAATAATGGCGTATCGCGTGTGCTGAAATGGCGCAAGAAAGCTTGAAGATTTTACTGTGTTAAAACGGGGAGCAACTTGCAGGAGTAACGGTGACTCTCTTAAGGTAGCCAAGTGCCTCGTCACCAGACGGAATAAATCGGCAAACTCGACGAGCACCTGGCAGGAGTAACTGTGAAAGTCTTAAGGTCGACTAATAATGGTGTATAACTCCTGGTGAACTGGCCAGAGAAAGCTTGAAGACGTGACGTTGATAAAATAGGGAGCAACTCGCAGGAGTAGCTATGACACTCTTAAGGTACCCAAATGTTAGTCACCAGGCGAAATACATGGGAAAACTCGAGGAGCACCTGGCAGAAATAACTGTGAAAGTCTTAAGTTCGACAAATAATGGCGTATCGCGTGTGCTGAAATGGCGCAAGAAAGCTTGTAAATTTTACTGTGTAAAAACGGGGAGCAACTTGCAGGAGTAACTGTGACTCTCTTAAGGTAGCCAAATGCCTCGTCACCAGGCGGTAGAAATCGGAAAACTCGAGGAGAACCTAGCAGAAATAACTGTGAAAGTCTTAAGGTCGACAAATAATGGTGTATCACATCTGGTGAACTGGCCAGAGAAAGCTTGAAGATGTGACTGTGATAAAACGGGTTGCAACTGGTAGGAGTAACTATGACTCTCTTAAGGTTGCCAAAAGATCGTCACCGGGCGACATACATAGGCAAACTCGAGCAGCACCTCAAGAAATAACTGTAAAGTGTTTAAGGTGGACAAATAATGGCGTATCACTTCTGGCGAACTGACCAGATAATGCTTGAAGATGCGACTATGGTAAAATGGGGAGCAATTGGTAGGAGTAACTATACCACTCTTAAGGTAGCCAAATGTCTCGTCACCAGGCGGAATGAATCGGCAAACTCGACGAGCACCTGGCAGGAGTAACTGTGAAAGTCTTAAGGTCGACTAATAATGGTGTATAACTCCTGGTGAACTGGCCGGAGAAAGCTTGAAGATGTGACGTTAATAAAACGGGGAGCAACTGGCAGGAGTAACTATGACCCTCTTAAGGTAGCCAAATGTTCGCCACCAGGCGAAATAAATGGGAAAACTCGAGGAGCACCTGGCAGAAATTACTGTGAAAGTCTTAAGTTCGACATATAACGGCGTATCGCGTGTGCTGAAATGGCGCAAGAAAGCTTGAAGATTTTACTGTGTTAAAACGGGGAGCAATTTGCAGGAGTAACTGTGACTCTCTTAAGGTAGGCAAATGCCTCGTCAACAGGCGGAATAAATCGGCAAACTCGACGAGCACCTGGCAGGAGTAACTGTGAAAGTCTTAATTCGACTAATAATGGTGTATAACTCCTGGTGAACTGGCCAGAGAAAGCTTGAAGACGTGACGTTGATAAAACAGGGAGCAACTCGCAGGAGTAGCTATGACACTCTTAAGGTACCCAAATGTTCGTCACCAGGCGAAATACATGGGAAAACTCGAGGAGCACCTGGCAGAAATAACTGTGAAAGTCTTAAGTTCGGCAAATAATGGCGTATCGCGTGTGCTGAAATGGCGCAAGAAAGCTTGTAGACTTTACTGTGTAAAAACGGGGAGCAACTTGCAGGAGTAACTGTGACTCTCTTAAGGTAGCCAAATGCCTCGTCACCAGGCGGTAGAAATCGGCAAACTCGAGGAGAACCTAGCAGAAATAACTGTAAAAGTGTTAAGGTCGACAAATAATGGTGTATCACATCTGGTGAACTGGCCAGAGAAAGCTTGAAGATGTGACTGTGATAAAACGGGTTGCAACTGGTAGGAGTAACTATGACTCTCTTAAGGTTGCCAAAAGATCGTCACCAGGCGAAATACATAGGCAAACTCGAGCAACACCTCAAGAAATAACTGTAAAGTGTTTAAGGTTGACAAATAATGGCGTATCACTTCTGGCGAACTGACCAGATAATGCTTGAAGATGCGACTATGGTAAAATGGGGAGCAATTGGTAGGAGTAACTATGACACTCTTAAGGTAGCCAAATGCCTCGTCACCAGGCGGAATGAATCGGCAAACTCGACGAGCACGTGGCAGGAGTAACTGTGAAAGTCTTAAGGTCGACTAATAATGGTGTATAAATCCTGGTGAACTGGCCGGAGAAAGCTTGAAGATGTGACGTTAATAAAACGGGGAGCAACTGGCAGGAGTAACTATGACCCTCTTAAGGTAGCCAAATGTTCGCCACCAGGCGAAATAAATGGGAAAACTCGAGGAGCACACGGCAGAAATTACTGTGAAAGTCTTAAGTTCGACATATAACGGCGTATCGCGTGTGCTGAAATGGCGCAAGAAAGCTTGAAGATTTTACTGTGTTAAAACGGGGAGCAATTTGCAGGAGTAACTGTGACTCTCTTAAGGTAGGCAAATGCCTCGTCAACAGGCGGAATAAATCGGGAAACTCGACGAGCACCTGGCAGGAGTAACTGTGAAAGTCTTAAGTTCGACTAATAATGGTGTATAACTCCTGGTGAACTGGCCAGAGAAAGCTTGAAGACGTGACGTTGATAAAACAGGGAGCAACTCGCAGGAGTAGCTATGCCACTCTTAAGGTACCCAAATGTTCGTCACCAGGCGAAATACAAGGGAAAACTCGAGGAGCACCTGGCAGAAATAACTGTGAAAGTCTTAAGCTCGACAAATAACGGCGTATCGCGTGTGCTGAAATGGCGCAAGAAAGCTTGAAGATTTTACTGTGTAAAAAGGGGAGCAACTTGCAGGAGTAACGGTGACTCTCTTAAGGTAGCCAAGTGCCTCGTCACCAGGCGGAATAAATCGGCAAACTCGACGAGCACCTGGCAGGAGTAACTGTGAAAGTCTTAAGGTCGACTAATAATGGTGTAAAACTCCTGGTGAACTGGCCAGAGAAAGCTTGAAGACGTGACTGTGATAAAACAGGGAGCAACTCGCAGGAGTAACTATGACACTCTTAAGGTACCCAAATGTTCGTCACCAGGCGAAATACAAGGGAAAACTCGAGGAGCACCTGGCAGAAATAACTGTGAAAGTCTTAAGTTCAACAAATAATGGCGTATCGCGTGTGCTGAAATGGCGCAAGAAAGCTTGAAGATTTTACTGTGTTAAAACGGGGAGCAACTTGCAGGAGTAACGGTGACTCTCTTAAGGTAGCCAAGTGCCTCGTCACCAGACGGAATAAATCGGCAAACTCGACGAGCACCTGGCAGGAGTAACTGTGAAAGTCTTAAGGTCGACTAATAATGGTGTATAACTCCTGGTGAACTGGCCAGAGAAAGCTTGAAGACGTGACGTTGATAAAACAGGGAGCAACTCGCAGGAGTAGCTATGACACTCTTAAGGTACCCAAATGTTCGTCACCAGGCGAAATACATGGGAAAACTCGAGGAGCACCTGGCAGAAATAACTGTGAAAGTCTTAAGTTCGGCAAATAATGGCGTATCGCGTGTGCTGAAATGGCGCAAGAAAGCTTGTAGACTTTACTGTGTAAAAACGGGGAGCAACTTGCAGGAGTAACTGTGACTCTCTTAAGGTAGCCAAATGCCTCGTCACCAGGCGGTAGAAATCGGCAAACTCGAGGAGAACCTAGCAGAAATAACTGTAAAAGTGTTAAGGTCGACAAATAATGGTGTATCACATCTGGTGAACTGGCCAGAGAAAGCTTGAAGATGTGACTGTGATAAAACGGGTTGCAACTGGTAGGAGTAACTATGACTCTCTTAAGGTTGCCAAAAGATCGTCACCAGGCGAAATACATAGGCAAACTCGAGCAACACCTCAAGAAATAACTGTAAAGTGTTTAAGGTTGACAAATAATGGCGTATCACTTCTGGCGAACTGACCAGATAATGCTTGAAGATGCGACTATGGTAAAATGGGGAGCAATTGGTAGGAGTAACTATGACACTCTTAAGGTAGCCAAATGCCTCGTCACCAGGCGGAATGAATCGGCAAACTCGACGAGCACGTGGCAGGAGTAACTGTGAAAGTCTTAAGGTCGACTAATAATGGTGTATAAATCCTGGTGAACTGGCCGGAGAAAGCTTGAAGATGTGACGTTAATAAAACGGGGAGCAACTGGCAGGAGTAACTATGACCCTCTTAAGGTAGCCAAATGTTCGCCACCAGGCGAAATAAATGGGAAAACTCGAGGAGCACACGGCAGAAATTACTGTGAAAGTCTTAAGTTCGACATATAACGGCGTATCGCGTGTGCTGAAATGGCGCAAGAAAGCTTGAAGATTTTACTGTGTTAAAACGGGGAGCAATTTGCAGGAGTAACTGTGACTCTCTTAAGGTAGGCAAATGCCTCGTCAACAGGCGGAATAAATCGGGAAACTCGACGAGCACCTGGCAGGAGTAACTGTGAAAGTCTTAAGTTCGACTAATAATGGTGTATAACTCCTGGTGAACTGGCCAGAGAAAGCTTGAAGACGTGACGTTGATAAAACAGGGAGCAACTCGCAGGAGTAGCTATGCCACTCTTAAGGTACCCAAATGTTCGTCACCAGGCGAAATACAAGGGAAAACTCGAGGAGCACCTGGCAGAAATAACTGTGAAAGTCTTAAGCTCGACAAATAACGGCGTATCGCGTGTGCTGAAATGGCGCAAGAAAGCTTGAAGATTTTACTGTGTAAAAAGGGGAGCAACTTGCAGGAGTAACGGTGACTCTCTTAAGGTAGCCAAGTGCCTCGTCACCAGGCGGAATAAATCGGCAAACTCGACGAGCACCTGGCAGGAGTAACTGTGAAAGTCTTAAGGTCGACTAATAATGGTGTAAAACTCCTGGTGAACTGGCCAGAGAAAGCTTGAAGACGTGACTGTGATAAAACAGGGAGCAACTCGCAGGAGTAACTATGACACTCTTAAGGTACCCAAATGTTCGTCACCAGGCGAAATACAAGGGAAAACTCGAGGAGCACCTGGCAGAAATAACTGTGAAAGTCTTAAGTTCAACAAATAATGGCGTATCGCGTGTGCTGAAATGGCGCAAGAAAGCTTGAAGATTTTACTGTGTTAAAACGGGGAGCAACTTGCAGGAGTAACGGTGACTCTCTTAAGGTAGCCAAGTGCCTCGTCACCAGACGGAATAAATCGGCAAACTCGACGAGCACCTGGCAGGAGTAACTGTGAAAGTCTTAAGGTCGACTAATAATGGTGTATAACTCCTGGTGAACTGGCCAGAGAAAGCTTGAAGACGTGACGTTGATAAAACAGGGAGCAACTCGCAGGAGTAGCTATGACACTCTTAAGGTACCCAAATGTTAGTCACCAGGCGAAATACATGGGAAAACTCGAGGAGCACCTGGCAGAAATAACTGTGAAAGTCTTAAGTTCGACAAATAATGGCGTATCGCGTGTGCTGAAATGGCGCAAGAAAGCTTGTAAATTTTACTGTGTAAAAACGGGGAGCAACTTGCAGGAGTAACTGTGACTCTCTTAAGGTAGCCAAATGCCTCGTCACCAGGCGGTAGAAATCGGAAAACTCGAGGAGAACCTAGCAGAAATAACTGTGAAAGTCTTAAGGTCGACAAATAATGGTGTATCACATCTGGTGAACTGGCCAGAGAAAGCTTGAAGATGTGACTGTGATAAAACGGGTTGCAACTGGTAGGAGTAACTATGACTCTCTTAAGGTTGCCAAAAGATCGTCACCGGGCGACATACATAGGCAAACTCGAGCAGCACCTCAAGAAATAACTGTAAAGTGTTTAAGGTGGACAAATAATGGCGTATCACTTCTGGCGAACTGACCAGATAATGCTTGAAGATGCGACTATGGTAAAATGGGGAGCAATTGGTAGGAGTAACTATACCACTCTTAAGGTAGCCAAATGTCTCGTCACCAGGCGGAATGAATCGGCAAACTCGACGAGCACCTGGCAGGAGTAACTGTGAAAGTCTTAAGGTCGACTAATAATGGTGTATAACTCCTGGTGAACTGGCCGGAGAAAGCTTGAAGATGTGACGTTAATAAAACGGGGAGCAACTGGCAGGAGTAACTATGACCCTCTTAAGGTAGCCAAATGTTCGCCACCAGGCGAAATAAATGGGAAAACTCGAGGAGCACCTGGCAGAAATTACTGTGAAAGTCTTAAGTTCGACATATAACGGCGTATCGCGTGTGCTGAAATGGCGCAAGAAAGCTTGAAGATTTTACTGTGTTAAAACGGGGAGCAATTTGCAGGAGTAACTGTGACTCTCTTAAGGTAGGCAAATGCCTCGTCAACAGGCGGAATAAATCGGCAAACTCGACGAGCACCTGGCAGGAGTAACTGTGAAAGTCTTAAGTTCGACTAATAATGGTGTATAACTCCTGGTGAACTGGCCAGAGAAAGCTTGAAGACGTGACGTTGATAAAACAGGGAGCAACTCGCAGGAGTAGCTATGACACTCTTAAGGTACCCAAATGTTCGTCACCAGGCGAAATACATGGGAAAACTCGAGGAGCACCTGGCAGAAATAACTGTGAAAGTCTTAAGTTCGGCAAATAATGGCGTATTGCGTGTGTTGAAATGGCGCAAGAAAGCTTGTAGACTTTACTGTGTAAAAACGGGGAGCAACTTGCAGGAGTAACTGTGACTCTCTTAAGGTAGCCAAATGCCTCGTCACCAGGCGGTAGAAATCGGCAAACTCGAGGAGAACCTAGCAGAAATAACTGTAAAAGTGTTAAGGTCGACAAATAATGGTGTATCACATCTGGTGAACTGGCCAGAGAAAGCTTGAAGATGTGACTGTGATAAAACGGGTTGCAACTGGTAGGAGTAACTATGACTCTCTTAAGGTTGCCAAAAGATCGTCACCAGGCGAAATACATAGGCAAACTCGAGCAACACCTCAAGAAATAACTGTAAAGTGTTTAAGGTGGACAAATAATGGCGTATCACTTCTGGCGAACTGACCAGATAATGCTTGAAGATGCGACTATGGTAAAATGGGGAGCAATTGGTAGGAGTAACTATGACACTCTTAAGGTAGCCAAATGCCTCGTCACCAGGCGGAATGAATCGGCAAACTCGACGAGCACCTGGCAGGAGTAACTGTGAAAGTCTTAAGGTCGACTAATAATGGTGTATAACTCCTGGTGAACTGGCCAGAGAAAGCTTGAAGACGTGACGTTGATAAAACAGGGAGCAACTCGCAGGAGTAGCTATGACACTCTTAAGGTACCCAAATGTTCGTCACCAGGCGAAATACATGGGAAAACTCGAGGAGCACCTGGCAGAAATAACTGTGAAAGTCTTAAGTTCGACAAATAATCGCGTATCGCGTGTGCTGAAATGGCGCAAGAAAGCTTGTAGATTTTACTGTGTAAAAACGGGGAGCAACTTGCAGGAGTAACTGTGACTCTCTTAAGGTAGCCAAATGCCTCGTCACCAGGCGGTAGAAATCGGCAAACTCGAGGAGAACCTAGCAGAAATAACTGTGAAAGTCTTAAGGTCGACAAATAATGGTGTATCACATCTGGTGAACTGGCCAGAGAAAGCTTGAAGATGTGACTGTGATAAAACGGGTTGCAACTGGTAGGAGTAACTATGACTCTCTTAAGGTTGCCAAAAGATCGTCACCGGGCGACATACATAGGCAAACTCGAGCAGCACCTCAAGAAATAACTGTAAAGTGTTTAAGGTTGACAAATAATGGCGTATCACTTCTGGCGAACTGACCAGATAATGCTTGAAGATGCGACTATGGTAAAATGGGGAGCAATTGGTAGGAGTAACTATGACACTCTTAAGGTAGCCAAATGCCTCGTCACCAGGCGGAATGAATCGGCAAACTCGACGAGCACGTGGCAGGAGTAACTGTGAAAGTCTTAAGGTCGACTAATAATGGTGTATAAATCCTGGTGAACTGGCCGGAGAAAGCTTGAAGATGTGACGTTAATAAAACGGGGAGCAACTGGCAGGAGTAACTATGACCCTCTTAAGGTAGCCAAATGTTCGCCACCAGGCGAAATAAATGGGAAAACTCGAGGAGCACCTGGCAGAAATTACTGTGAAAGTCTTAAGTTCGACATATAATGGCGTATCGCGTGTGCTGAAATGGCGCAAGAAAGCTTGAAGCCTTTACTGTGTAAAAAGGGGAGCAACTTGCAGGAGTAACTGTGACTCTCTTAAGGTGGGCAAATGCCTCGTCACCAGGCGGAATAAATCGGGAAACTCGACGAGCACCTGGCAGGAGTAACTGTGAAAGTCTTAAGTTCGACTAATAATGGTGTATAACTCCTGGTGAACTGGCCAGAGAAAGCTTGAAGACGTGACGTTGATAAAACAGGGAGCAACTCGCAGGAGTAGCTATGCCACTCTTAAGGTACCCAAATGTTCGTCACCAGGCGAAATACAAGGGAAAACTCGAGGAGCACCTGGCAGAAATAACTGTGAAAGTCTTAAGCTCGACAAATAACGGCGTATCGCGTGTGCTGAAATGGCGCAAGAAAGCTTGAAGATTTTACTGTGTAAAAAGGGGAGCAACTTGCAGGAGTAACGGTGACTCTCTTAAGGTAGCCAAGTGCCTCGTCACCAGGCGGAATAAATCGGCAAACTCGACGAGCACCTGGCAGGAGTAACTGTGAAAGTCTTAAGGTCGACTAATAATGGTGTAAAACTCCTGGTGAACTGGCCAGAGAAAGCTTGAAGACGTGACTGTGATAAAACAGGGAGCAACTCGCAGGAGTAACTATGACACTCTTAAGGTACCCAAATGTTCGTCACCAGGCGAAATACAAGGGAAAACTCGAGGAGCACCTGGCAGAAATAACTGTGAAAGTCTTAAGTTCAACAAATAATGGCGTATCGCGTGTGCTGAAATGGCGCAAGAAAGCTTGAAGATTTTACTGTGTTAAAACGGGGAGCAACTTGCAGGAGTAACGGTGACTCTCTTAAGGTAGCCAAGTGCCTCGTCACCAGACGGAATAAATCGGCAAACTCGACGAGCACCTGGCAGGAGTAACTGTGAAAGTCTTAAGGTCGACTAATAATGGTGTATAACTCCTGGTGAACTGGCCAGAGAAAGCTTGAAGACGTGACGTTGATAAAACAGGGAGCAACTCGCAGGAGTAGCTATGACACTCTTAAGGTACCCAAATGTTAGTCACCAGGCGAAATACATGGGAAAACTCGAGGAGCACCTGGCAGAAATAACTGTGAAAGTCTTAAGTTCGACAAATAATGGCGTATCGCGTGTGCTGAAATGGCGCAAGAAAGCTTGTAAATTTTACTGTGTAAAAACGGGGAGCAACTTGCAGGAGTAACTGTGACTCTCTTAAGGTAGCCAAATGCCTCGTCACCAGGCGGTAGAAATCGGAAAACTCGAGGAGAACCTAGCAGAAATAACTGTGAAAGTCTTAAGGTCGACAAATAATGGTGTATCACATCTGGTGAACTGGCCAGAGAAAGCTTGAAGATGTGACTGTGATAAAACGGGTTGCAACTGGTAGGAGTAACTATGACTCTCTTAAGGTTGCCAAAAGATCGTCACCGGGCGACATACATAGGCAAACTCGAGCAGCACCTCAAGAAATAACTGTAAAGTGTTTAAGGTGGACAAATAATGGCGTATCACTTCTGGCGAACTGACCAGATAATGCTTGAAGATGCGACTATGGTAAAATGGGGAGCAATTGGTAGGAGTAACTATACCACTCTTAAGGTAGCCAAATGTCTCGTCACCAGGCGGAATGAATCGGCAAACTCGACGAGCACCTGGCAGGAGTAACTGTGAAAGTCTTAAGGTCGACTAATAATGGTGTATAACTCCTGGTGAACTGGCCGGAGAAAGCTTGAAGATGTGACGTTAATAAAACGGGGAGCAACTGGCAGGAGTAACTATGACCCTCTTAAGGTAGCCAAATGTTCGCCACCAGGCGAAATAAATGGGAAAACTCGAGGAGCACCTGGCAGAAATTACTGTGAAAGTCTTAAGTTCGACATATAACGGCGTATCGCGTGTGCTGAAATGGCGCAAGAAAGCTTGAAGATTTTACTGTGTTAAAACGGGGAGCAATTTGCAGGAGTAACTGTGACTCTCTTAAGGTAGGCAAATGCCTCGTCAACAGGCGGAATAAATCGGCAAACTCGACGAGCACCTGGCAGGAGTAACTGTGAAAGTCTTAAGTTCGACTAATAATGGTGTATAACTCCTGGTGAACTGGCCAGAGAAAGCTTGAAGACGTGACGTTGATAAAACAGGGAGCAACTCGCAGGAGTAGCTATGACACTCTTAAGGTACCCAAATGTTCGTCACCAGGCGAAATACATGGGAAAACTCGAGGAGCACCTGGCAGAAATAACTGTGAAAGTCTTAAGTTCGGCAAATAATGGCGTATCGCGTGTGCTGAAATGGCGCAAGAAAGCTTGTAGACTTTACTGTGTAAAAACGGGGAGCAACTTGCAGGAGTAACTGTGACTCTCTTAAGGTAGCCAAATGCCTCGTCACCAGGCGGTAGAAATCGGCAAACTCGAGGAGAACCTAGCAGAAATAACTGTAAAAGTGTTAAGGTCGACAAATAATGGTGTATCACATCTGGTGAACTGGCCAGAGAAAGCTTGAAGATGTGACTGTGATAAAACGGGTTGCAACTGGTAGGAGTAACTATGACTCTCTTAAGGTTGCCAAAAGATCGTCACCAGGCGAAATACATAGGCAAACTCGAGCAACACCTCAAGAAATAACTGTAAAGTGTTTAAGGTGGACAAATAATGGCGTATCACTTCTGGCGAACTGACCAGATAATGCTTGAAGATGCGACTATGGTAAAATGGGGAGCAATTGGTAGGAGTAACTATGACACTCTTAAGGTAGCCAAATGCCTCGTCACCAGGCGGAATGAATCGGCAAACTCGACGAGCACCTGGCAGGAGTAACTGTGAAAGTCTTAAGGTCGACTAATAATGGTGTATAACTCCTGGTGAACTGGCCAGAGAAAGCTTGAAGACGTGACGTTGATAAAACAGGGAGCAACTCGCAGGAGTAGCTATGACACTCTTAAGGTACCCAAATGTTCGTCACCAGGCGAAATACATGGGAAAACTCGAGGAGCACCTGGCAGAAATAACTGTGAAAGTCTTAAGTTCGACAAATAATCGCGTATCGCGTGTGCTGAAATGGCGCAAGAAAGCTTGTAGATTTTACTGTGTAAAAACGGGGAGCAACTTGCAGGAGTAACTGTGACTCTCTTAAGGTAGCCAAATGCCTCGTCACCAGGCGGTAGAAATCGGCAAACTCGAGGAGAACCTAGCAGAAATAACTGTGAAAGTCTTAAGGTCGACAAATAATGGTGTATCACATCTGGTGAACTGGCCAGAGAAAGCTTGAAGATGTGACTGTGATAAAACGGGTTGCAACTGGTAGGAGTAACTATGACTCTCTTAAGGTTGCCAAAAGATCGTCACCGGGCGACATACATAGGCAAACTCGAGCAGCACCTCAAGAAATAACTGTAAAGTGTTTAAGGTGGACAAATAATGGCGTATCACTTCTGGCGAACTGACCAGATAATGCTTGAAGATGCGACTATGGTAAAATGGGGAGCAATTGGTAGGAGTAACTATGACACTCTTAAGGTAGCCAAATGTCTCGTCACCAGGCGGAATGAATCGGCAAACTCGACGAGCACCTGGCAGGAGTAACTGTGAAAGTCTTAAGGTCGACTAATAATGGTGTATAACTCCTGGTGAACTGGCCGGAGAAAGCTTGAAGATGTGACGTTAATAAAACGGGGAGCAACTGGCAGGAGTAACTATGACCCTCTTAAGGTAGCCAAATGTTCGCCACCAGGCGAAATAAATGGGAAAACTCGAGGAGCACCTGGCAGAAATTACTGTGAAAGTCTTAAGTTCGACATATAACGGCGTATCGCGTGTGCTGAAATGGCGCAAGAAAGCTTGAAGATTTTACTGTGTTAAAACGGGGAGCAATTTGCAGGAGTAACTATGACTCTCTTAAGGCATAGTTACTGGGCAAGTGAAGCGCAATACATGGGCCATGCCCTCTTAGCCTCTCCTTGCCTGCGGCTTCCCCCCTTCCCGTGGGCCCGCCGATACGCCAGTCCTTGATAGGACTGGTAAGCAGAGTGGAAGTCCGCACTTGGGGCTTTGGGGGGTTACCAGCCCTCCATCGCAAAACCCTTAATGTTGGGACAACAAGAGAAGAAAACACTGGTACCGGGCCTTCCGCTGAAGGACCCGGCCCAACAGTCCCGACTGCTAGCCTGCCAACCCGCCCTGAAGTAGAGCAGGCCGTGGAGCCATGGTTCCACTGCAGCATTTGCAGCCGTGCCTTCCGCAGCAAGATCGGGCTCGGACAACACCGCCGCCGCGCCCATCCGGAAGCGGCAAATGCGGAGATTACAACCGATAGGAAGAGAGCTCGGTGGGCGGAAGAAGAAATGCGGGAGCTCGCCCTGGCGGAGGCTAGGCTTCTCTGTGCCAGTGACTCCAAAGTCCTCTTTGCAAACCAGGAGCTTCTACCCCTGTTTCCGCACCGTACCCTGGATGCCATCAAGTGCAGGAGGAGGACGGTGGCACACAGGACGATGGTGCGGGAATACGTAGAGGAGCTGAGGCGGGAACAACAGACGCAGCATGGTCTGCGCCATTCACCCGTCCCGGAGTCGCTGCCGGAGGGGCCACCCTCTCCGCCGGAGCTTGAGCGCCCGCCACAAACATCTATAGTCGACGAAGCTATATGGAGGCACCTCACCGGCCTGCCGCGGTCGGCCGCGCGCTTCTCGGCCCTGGACGACCTTGCGTGTTTGGGGCCGGGTACGCCGTTGGCAGTGGTCGCGGCTGGGCTGCCTGAGGCCCTCCGTGCTGTCGGCTCTGAGGAAGCAGGAGCAAGGAAGAGGAAGACGTTGCGCCCGCCATCCAAGCAGCGGTCTGGTGGTGGCCCTCCGCTCTCCAAGCGGAAGCGCCGCCGGTGGGAATATGCCAGATGTCAGGATGCCTTCAGGAAGAATCGCGCGCGCTGCGTGCGTGGCCTCCTGGATGGCACCCTGCTCCAGCCGCCGTCGACCATCCCGGGGCTGGTGGACTTCTGGCGCAGCCTCTTCACGACAGAGCCACCTTCCAACGCTGGCTCCATTCCCGACCGGCTTCTCCCGCGCTCGGAGTCTGTTGACTTCGAGCGCCTATGGAGGCCGATCACTGCAGAAGAGGTTGCGGCCGCCCTGCCGCCCAGAGGCTCCGTTGCCGGCCCTGACGGCCTCTCGCCGGTGCAGCTGCGCCGCCTTCCAGCGGAGGTCACCACCAAACTCCTAAACCTTTTCCTGCTTACCCGCAAGCTCCCCCCTTCCCTCCTCCGAGCCAGGACCTCTTTGCTGCCTAAGACAGCCGCCCCAGCATCCCCCGCTGACTTTCGGCCCATCACCGTCTGCTCGGTGCTAGCCCGAACCTTCCATAAGGTTCTGGCGACTCGCCTGATGCAGATGTGTGCTGTGGACGAACGTCAGCGGGCTTTCATCCCAAGGGATGGGATGCTGGAGAACACTTTCCTCCTCGACCGGATACTCGTCGGCGCCGTCCGCCGCTGTCGTTCTGTGTTCATGGCATCTCTCGATGTGTCCAAGGCGTTCGATTCGTTGGACCATGCGGCTTTGCGTCCTGTGCTTAAAGCCCATGGTCTGCCGGACGAATTCATTGACTACGTCGAGGGCTGCTATGCGGACAGCACGACGGTAATTGCGGGGGGTGGCGACGAGTCCCCGGCCGTGCGGCCAGCAAGAGGCGTTCGGCAAGGAGATCCTCTGTCCCCTCTCCTGTTCAATTTCGCTGTTGATTATGTTCTAGATCAGCTGCCCTCACACGTAGGTGTCAAGGTGTTGGGCCGCCAGACGAACGCGGCGGCCTTCGCGGATGACATCCTGCTCTTCGCCTCCACGAGGGGGGGCCTGCAGTCCCTTATCAACGCAGCAGTAGCAGCCCTCGACCAGCTGGGGCTGCGTGTTAACCCGCGGAAGTGTCTCACCCTCGCACTCGTGGCGTCCGGCCGCGAGAAGAAAGTGAAAGTGGATGCGAGCGTCACCTTCACGGCCGGCGAAACCACCATGCCGGCGTTGGGAGTGGGTGAGACCTTCCGCTACCTGGGACTGCAGTTCTCCTCCTCTGGGCGGTGTCTCTTCCATCCGAGGCACCACATCGAGGAGCAGCTGTCGATCATCACGCGGGCGCCGCTGAAGCCGCAGCAGCGGCTCTTTGCACTTCGTGAGGTCCTTCTCCCGGGCCTGTATCATGGCCTAGCACTGAGTCGCACCCGCATCGGTGCGCTCAAGGCCATGGACAATTGTGTTCGAGCCGCCGTGAGGAGATGGTTCCGCCTCCCAGCCGACACCCCCTTGGGCTACTTTCACGCTCCAATTGCCCATGGGGGCCTTGGGATTCCATCAGCCCGCTGGATAGGGCCAACCCTGAGGCGGGGCAGGCTCCTCACCCTGTTGCAGCTCGAGACCACCACCACCGACGCAGACCTGGGGGAGGCACGACACGAAGTGGCGGCGCTTGAACGACACCTCACGTGGGAGGGCCATCTGCTGCCAACGGCTGCGAAAGTTGGTGAGATGTGGGCGGCGCGCCTGCATATTTCCTTCGACGGGGCAGCTCTCTCGTCGTCAGCCAGGACATCAGGCCAACATAGCTGGGTCGAGGACACCAGTCGCTTCCTGTCTGGCCGTGACTACGTCGCGTGCATCCGCTCGCGCATTAACGCTATACCATCCAAGGCGCGCAGGAGTCGCGGCCGAGACAGGGAGAAGATGTGTCGCGCAAGATGCAACGCCGTCGAGACCGCGAACCACGTCGTCCAGGGCTGCGGGCTGACCAGCCGAGCCCGGGTGCGACGACACGACGCGGTTGTGAAATACGTCGCGCGCGGGCTGGCTCAACGAGGGTTCGACGTGTCTGTCGAGCCACACCTTCGAACACCAGAGGGAGTCCGCAAGCCCGACGTTGTGGCGTCTAAGGACGGCGTGGTGCATGTCATCGACGCACAAATCGTCGGCGACCATCTTGACACCGACTGGTGTCACTGGCAGAAGGCGGCGAAATACGACGTCCCGTCGGTGCGGCAAGCCGTCGGCGCTCTCCGACCTGCAGCCAGCAGCATACAGTTTAGAACAGTGACCCTGAACTGGAGGGGGACTTGGGCACCTACATCAGCCCGCCAGCTCCTACAACTTGGCTTCCGCAGGCGGGAGTTAAGCACCATCAGCACGCGGGTGCTCTGTGGAACGACATGGATCTTCGGCCTGTTCGAAAATATGACGTCGAACAGGCCGAAGTACAGGGAGGGCGTAGGCTAGTTAGTTGGTTAGATTTAGGTTAGTTTGCCTCGACTCCCGGGGCTTCAATATCGGGAGCAATTCCGTTCTTTATTCATTTCTTGTATGTTTAATTGTTTATACTGTGTTTAATATTAAGGTATAAGCGGTTACACAACATCGGTAACCGGCGCCCTTGTGAGCTCCTCTCGGGGAGCAAGGCGCAATAGTTTAAGAGTGTGTTATTACCTTGTGTTATTCACTGTATTTGTGAATAAAGACGGCTTTATAGGCAAATGCCTCGTCAACAGGCGGAATAAATCGGCAAACTCGACGAGCACCTGGCAGGAGTAACTGTGAAAGTCTTAAGTTCGACTAATAATGGTGTATAACTCCTGGTGAACTGGCCAGAGAAAGCTTGAAGACGTGACGTTGATAAAACAGGGAGCAACTCGCAGGAGTAGCTATGCCACTCTTAAGGTACCCAAATGTTCGTCACCAGGCGAAATACAAGGGAAAACTCGAGGAGCACCTGGCAGAGATAACTGTGAAAGTCTTAAGCTCGACAAATAACGGCGTATCGCGTGTGCTGAAATGGCGCAAGAAAGCTTGAAGATTTTACTGTGTAAAAAGGGGAGCAACTTGCAGGAGTAACGGTGACTCTCTTAAGGTAGCCAAGTGCCTCGTCACCAGGCGGAATAAATCGGCAAACTCGACGAGCACCTGGCAGGAGTAACTGTGAAAGTCTTAAGGTCGACTAATAATGGTGTAAAACTCGTGGTGAACTGGCCAGAGAAAGCTTGAAGACGTGACTGTGATAAAACAGGGAGCAACTCGCAGGAGTAACTATGACACTCTTAAGGTACCCAAATGTTCGTCACCAGGCGAAATACAAGGGAAAACTCTAGGAGCACCTGGCAGAAATAACTGTGAAAGTCTTAAGTTCAACAAATAATGGCGTATCGCGTGTGCTGAAATGGCGCAAGAAAGCTTGAAGATTTTACTGTGTTAAAACGGGGAGCAACTTGCAGGAGTAACGGTGACTCTCTTAAGGTAGCCAAGTGCCTCGTCACCAGACGGAATAAATCGGCAAACTCGACGAGCACCTGGCAGGAGTAACTGTGAAAGTCTTAAGGTCGACTAATAATGGTGTATAACTCCTGGTGAACTGGCCAGAGAAAGCTTGAAGACGTGACGTTGATAAAACAGGGAGCAACTCGCAGGAGTAGCTATGACACTCTTAAGGTACCCAAATGTTAGTCACCAGGCGAAATACATGGGAAAACTCGAGGAGCACCTGGCAGAAATAACTGTGAAAGTCTTAAGTTCGACAAATAATGGCGTATCGCGTGTGCTGAAATGGCGCAAGAAAGCTTGTAAATTTTACTGTGTAAAAACGGGGAGCAACTTGCAGGAGTAACTGTGACTCTCTTAAGGTAGCCAAATGTCTCGTCACCAGGCGGTAGAAATCGGAAAACTCGAGGAGAACCTAGCAGAAATAACTGTGAAAGTCTTAAGGTCGACAAATAATGGTGTATCACATCTGGTGAACTGGCCAGAGAAAGCTTGAAGATGTGACTGTGATAAAACGGGTTGCAACTGGTAGGAGTAACTATGACTCTCTTAAGGTTGCCAAAAGATCGTCACCGGGCGACATACATAGGCAAACTCGAGCAGCACCTCAAGAAATAACTGTAAAGTGTTTAAGGTGGACAAATAATGGCGTATCACTTCTGGCGAACTGACCAGATAATGCTTGAAGATGCGACTATGGTAAAATGGGGAGCAATTGGTAGGAGTAACTATGACACTCTTAAGGTAGCCAAATGCCTCGTCACCAGGCGGAATGAATCGGCAAACTCGACGAGCACGTGGCAGGAGTAACTGTGAAAGTCTTAAGGTCGACTAATAATGGTGTATAAATCCTGGTGAACTGGCCGGAGAAAGCTTGAAGATGTGACGTTAATAAAACGGGGAGCAACTGGCAGGAGTAACTATGACCCTCTTAAGGTAGCCAAATGTTCGCCACCAGGCGAAATAAATGGGAAAACTCGAGGAGCACCTGGCAGAAATTACTGTGAAAGTCTTACGTTCGACATATAATGGCGTATCGCGTGTGCTGAAATGGCGCAAGAAAGCTTGAAGATTTTACTGTGTAAAAAGGGGAGCAACTTGCAGGAGTAACTGTGACTCTCTTAAGGTAGGCAAATGCCTCGTCACCAGGCGGAATAAATCGGGAAACTCGACGAGCACCTGGCAGGAGTAACTGTGAAAGTCTTAAGTTCGACTAATAATGGTGTATAACTCCTGGTGAACTGGCCAGAGAAAGCTTGAAGACGTGACGTTGATAAAACAGGGAGCAACTCGCAGGAGTAGCTATGCCACTCTTAAGGTACCCAAATGTTCGTCACCAGGCGAAATACAAGGGAAAACTCGAGGAGCACCTGGCAGAAATAACTGTGAAAGTCTTAAGCTCGACAAATAACGGCGTATCGCGTGTGCTGAAATGGCGCAAGAAAGCTTGAAGATTTTACTGTGTAAAAAGGGGAGCAACTTGCAGGAGTAACGGTGACTCTCTTAAGGTAGCCAAGTGCCTCGTCACCAGGCGGAATAAATCGGCAAACTCGACGAGCACCTGGCAGGAGTAACTGTGAAAGTCTTAAGGTCGACTAATAATGGTGTAAAACTCCTGGTGAACTGGCCAGAGAAAGCTTGAAGACGTGACTGTGATAAAACAGGGAGCAACTCGCAGGAGTAACTATGACACTCTTAAGGTAGCCAAATGCCTCGTCACCAGGCGGAATGAATCGGCAAACTCGACGAGCACGTGGCAGGAGTAACTGTGAAAGTCTTAAGGTCGACTAATAATGGTGTATAAATCCTGGTGAACTGGCCGGAGAAAGCTTGAAGATGTGACGTTAATAAAACGGGGAGCAACTGGCAGGAGTAACTATGACCCTCTTAAGGTAGCCAAATGTTCGCCACCAGGCGAAATAAATGGGAAAACTCGAGGAGCACCTGGCAGAAATTACTGTGAAAGTCTTAAGTTCGACATATAATGGCGTATCGCGTGTGCTGAAATGACGCAAGAAAGCTTGAAGATTTTACTGTGTAAAAAGGGGAGCAACTTGCAGGAGTAACTGTGACTCTCTTAAGGTAGGCAAATGCCTCGTCACCAGGCGGAATAAATCGGGAAACTCGACGAGCACCTGGCAGGAGTAACTGTGAAAGTCTTAAGTTCGACTAATAATGGTGTATAACTCCTGGTGAACTGGCCAGAGAAAGCTTGAAGACGTGACGTTGATAAAACAGGGAGCAACTCGCAGGAGTAGCTATGCCACTCTTAAGGTACCCAAATGTTCGTCACCAGGCGAAATACAAGGGAAAACTCGAGGAGCACCTGGCAGAGATAACTGTGAAAGTCTTAAGCTCGACAAATAACGGCGTATCGCGTGTGCTGAAATGGCGCAAGAAAGCTTGAAGATTTTACTGTGTAAAAAGGGGAGCAACTTGCAGGAGTAACGGTGACTCTCTTAAGGTAGCCAAGTGCCTCGTCACCAGGCGGAATAAATCGGCAAACTCGACGAGCACCTGGCAGGAGTAACTGTGAAAGTCTTAAGGTCGACTAATAATGGTGTAAAACTCCTGGTGAACTGGCCAGAGAAAGCTTGAAGACGTGACTGTGATAAAACAGGGAGCAACTCGCAGGAGTAACTATGACACTCTTAAGGTAGCCAAATGCCTCGTCACCAGGCGGAATGAATCGGCAAACTCGACGAGCACGTGGCAGGAGTAACTGTGAAAGTCTTAAGGTCGACTAATAATGGTGTATAAATCCTGGTGAACTGGCCGGAGAAAGCTTGAAGATGTGACGTTAATAAAACGGGGAGCAACTGGCAGGAGTAACTATGACCCTCTTAAGGTAGCCAAATGTTCGCCACCAGGCGAAATAAATGGGAAAACTCGAGGAGCACCTGGCAGAAATTACTGTGAAAGTCTTAAGTTCGACATATAATGGCGTATCGCGTGTGCTGAAATGACGCAAGAAAGCTTGAAGATTTTACTGTGTAAAAAGGGGAGCAACTTGCAGGAGTAACTGTGACTCTCTTAAGGTAGGCAAATGCCTCGTCACCAGGCGGAATAAATCGGGAAACTCGACGAGCACCTGGCAGGAGTAACTGTGAAAGTCTTAAGTTCGACTAATAATGGTGTATAACTCCTGGTGAACTGGCCAGAGAAAGCTTGAAGACGTGACGTTGATAAAACAGGGAGCAACTCGCAGGAGTAGCTATGCCACTCTTAAGGTACCCAAATGTTCGTCACCAGGCGAAATACAAGGGAAAACTCGAGGAGCACCTGGCAGAGATAACTGTGAAAGTCTTAAGCTCGACAAATAACGGCGTATCGCGTGTGCTGAAATGGCGCAAGAAAGCTTGAAGATTTTACTGTGTAAAAAGGGGAGCAACTTGCAGGAGTAACGGTGACTCTCTTAAGGTAGCCAAGTGCCTCGTCACCAGGCGGAATAAATCGGCAAACTCGACGAGCACCTGGCAGGAGTAACTGTGAAAGTCTTAAGGTCGACTAATAATGGTGTAAAACTCGTGGTGAACTGGCCAGAGAAAGCTTGAAGACGTGACTGTGATAGAACAGGGAGCAACTCGCAGGAGTAACTATGACACTCTTAAGGTACCCAAATGTTCGTCACCAGGCGAAATACAAGGGAAAACTCTAGGAGCACCTGGCAGAAATAACTGTGAAAGTCTTAAGTTCAACAAATAATGGCGTATCGCGTGTGCTGAAATGGCGCAAGAAAGCTTGAAGATTTTACTGTGTTAAAACGGGGAGCAACTTGCAGGAGTAACGGTGACTCTCTTAAGGTAGCCAAGTGCCTCGTCACCAGACGGAATAAATCGGCAAACTCGACGAGCACCTGGCAGGAGTAACTGTGAAAGTCTTAAGGTCGACTAATAATGGTGTATAACTCCTGGTGAACTGGCCAGAGAAAGCTTGAAGACGTGACGTTGATAAAACAGGGAGCAACTCGCAGGAGTAGCTATGACACTCTTAAGGTACCCAAATGTTAGTCACCAGGCGAAATACATGGGAAAACTCGAGGAGCACCTGGCAGAAATAACTGTGAAAGTCTTAAGTTCGACAAATAATGGCGTATCGCGTGTGCTGAAATGGCGCAAGAAAGCTTGTAAATTTTACTGTGTAAAAACGGGGAGCAACTTGCAGGAGTAACTGTGACTCTCTTAAGGTAGCCAAATGTCTCGTCACCAGGCGGTAGAAATCGGAAAACTCGAGGAGAACCTAGCAGAAATAACTGTGAAAGTCTTAAGGTCGACAAATAATGGTGTATCACATCTGGTGAACTGGCCAGAGAAAGCTTGAAGATGTGACTGTGATAAAACGGGTTGCAACTGGTAGGAGTAACTATGACTCTCTTAAGGTTGCCAAAAGATCGTCACCGGGCGACATACATAGGCAAACTCGAGCAGCACCTCAAGAAATAACTGTAAAGTGTTTAAGGTGGACAAATAATGGCGTATCACTTCTGGCGAACTGACCAGATAATGCTTGAAGATGCGACTATGGTAAAATGGGGAGCAATTGGTAGGAGTAACTATGACACTCTTAAGGTAGCCAAATGCCTCGTCACCAGGCGGAATGAATCGGCAAACTCGACGAGCACGTGGCAGGAGTAACTGTGAAAGTCTTAAGGTCGACTAATAATGGTGTATAAATCCTGGTGAACTGGCCGGAGAAAGCTTGAAGATGTGACGTTAATAAAACGGGGAGCAACTGGCAGGAGTAACTATGACCCTCTTAAGGTAGCCAAATGTTCGCCACCAGGCGAAATAAATGGGAAAACTCGAGGAGCACCTGGCAGAAATTACTGTGAAAGTCTTACGTTCGACATATAGTGGCGTATCGCGTGTGCTGAAATGGCGCAAGAAAGCTTGAAGATTTTACTGTGTAAAAAGGGGAGCAACTTGCAGGAGTAACTGTGACTCTCTTAAGGTAGGCAAATGCCTCGTCACCAGGCGGAATAAATCGGGAAACTCGACGAGCACCTGGCAGGAGTAACTGTGAAAGTCTTAAGTTCGACTAATAATGGTGTATAACTCCTGGTGAACTGGCCAGAGAAAGCTTGAAGACGTGACGTTGATAAAACAGGGAGCAACTCGCAGGAGTAGCTATGCCACTCTTAAGGTACCCAAATGTTCGTCACCAGGCGAAATACAAGGGAAAACTCGAGGAGCACCTGGCAGAAATAACTGTGAAAGTCTTAAGCTCGACAAATAACGGCGTATCGCGTGTGCTGAAATGGCGCAAGAAAGCTTGAAGATTTTACTGTGTAAAAAGGGGAGCAACTTGCAGGAGTAACGGTGACTCTCTTAAGGTAGCCAAGTGCCTCGTCACCAGGCGGAATAAATCGGCAAACTCGACGAGCACCTGGCAGGAGTAACTGTGAAAGTCTTAAGGTCGACTAATAATGGTGTAAAACTCCTGGTGAACTGGCCAGAGAAAGCTTGAAGACGTGACTGTGATAAAACAGGGAGCAACTCGCAGGAGTAACTATGACACTCTTAAGGTACCCAAATGTTCGTCACCAGGCGAAATACAAGGGAAAACTCGAGGAGCACCTGGCAGAAATAACTGTGAAAGTCTTAAGTTCAACAAATAATGGCGTATCGCGTGTGCTGAAATGGCGCAAGAAAGCTTGAAGATTTTACTGTGTTAAAACGGGGAGCAACTTGCAGGAGTAACGGTGACTCTCTTAAGGTAGCCAAGTGCCTCGTCACCAGACGGAATAAATCGGCAAACTCGACGAGCACCTGGCAGGAGTAACTGTGAAAGTCTTAAGGTCGACTAATAATGGTGTATAACTCCTGGTGAACTGGCCAGAGAAAGCTTGAAGACGTGACGTTGATAAAACAGGGAGCAACTCGCAGGAGTAGCTATGACACTCTTAAGGTACCCAAATGTTAGTCACCAGGCGAAATACATGGGAAAACTCGAGGAGCACCTGGCAGAAATAACTGTGAAAGTCTTAAGTTCGACAAATAATGGCGTATTGCGTGTGCTGAAATGGCGCAAGAAAGCTTGTAAATTTTACTGTGTAAAAACGGGGAGCAACTCGCAGGAGTAACTGTGACTCTCTTAAGGTAGCCAAATGCCTCGTCACCAGGCGGTAGAAATCGGAAAACTCGAGGAGAACCTAGCAGAAATAACTGTGAAAGTCTTAAGGTCGACAAATAATGGTGTATCACATCTGGTGAACTGGCCAGAGAAAGCTTGAAGATGTGACTGTGATAAAACGGATTGCAACTGGTAGGAGTACCTATGACTCTCTTAAGGTTGCCAAAAGATCGTCACCGGGCGACATACATAGGCAAACTCGAGCAGCACCTCAAGAAATAACTGTAAAGTGTTTAAGGTGGACAAATAATGGCGTATCACTTCTGGCGAACTGACCAGATAATGCTTGAAGATGCGACTATGGTAAAATGGGGAGCAATTGGTAGGAGTAACTATGACACTCTTAAGGTAGCCAAATGCCTCGTCACCAGGCGGAATGAATCGGCAAACTCGACGAGCACGTGGCAGGAGTAACTGTGAAAGTCTTAAGGTCGACTAATAATGGTGTATAAATCCTGGTGAACTGGCCGGAGAAAGCTTGAAGATGTGACGTTAATAAAACGGGGAGCAACTGGCAGGAGTAACTATGACCCTCTTAAGGTATCCAAATGTTCGCCACCAGGCGAAATAAATGGGAAAACTCGAGGAGCACCTGGCAGAAATTACTGTGAAAGTCTTAAGTTCGACATATAATGGCGTATCGCGTGTGCTGAAATGGCGCAAGAAAGCTTGAAGATTTTACTGTGTAAAAAGGGGAGCAACTTGCAGGAGTAACTGTGACTCTCTTAAGGTAGGCAAATGCCTCGTCACCAGGCGGAATAAATCGGGAAACTCGACGAGCACCTGGCAGGAGTAACTGTGAAAGTCTTAAGTTCGACAAATAATGGTGTATAACTCCTGGTGAACTGGCCAGAGAAAGCTTGAAGACGTGACGTTGATAAAACAGGGAGCAACTCGCAGGAGTAGCTATGCCACTCTTAAGGTACCCAAATGTTCGTCACCAGGCGAAATACAAGGGAAAACTCGAGGAGCACCTGGCAGAAATAACTGTGAAAGTCTTAAGCTCGACAAATAACGGCGTATCGCGTGTGCTGAAATGGCGCAAGAAAGCTTGAAGATTTTACTGTGTAAAAAGGGGAGCAACTTGCAGGAGTAACGGTGACTCTCTTAAGGTAGCCAAGTGCCTCGTCACCAGGCGGAATAAATCGGCAAACTCGACGAGCACCTGGCAGGAGTAACTGTGAAAGTCTTAAGGTCGACTAATAATGGTGTAAAACTCCTGGTGAACTGGCCAGAGAAAGCTTGAAGACGTGACTGTGATAAAACAGGGAGCAACTCGCAGGAGTAACTATGACACTCTTAAGGTACCCAAATGTTCGTCACCAGGCGAAATACAAGGGAAAACTCGAGGAGCACCTGGCAGAAATAACTGTGAAAGTCTTAAGTTCAACAAATAATGGCGTATCGCGTGTGCTGAAATGGCGCAAGAAAGCTTGAAGATTTTACTGTGTTAAAACGGGGAGCAACTTGCAGGAGTAACGGTGACTCTCTTAAGGTAGCCAAGTGCCTCGTCACCAGACGGAATAAATCGGCAAACTCGACGAGCACCTGGCAGGAGTAACTGTGAAAGTCTTAAGGTCGACTAATAATGGTGTATAACTCCTGGTGAACTGGCCAGAGAAAGCTTGAAGACGTGACGTTGATAAAATAGGGAGCAACTCGCAGGAGTAGCTATGACACTCTTAAGGTACCCAAATGTTAGTCACCAGGCGAAATACATGGGAAAACTCGAGGAGCACCTGGCAGAAATAACTGTGAAAGTCTTAAGTTCGACAAATAATGGCGTATCGCGTGTGCTGAAATGGCGCAAGAAAGCTTGTAAATTTTACTGTGTAAAAACGGGGAGCAACTTGCAGGAGTAACTGTGACTCTCTTAAGGTAGCCAAATGCCTCGTCACCAGGCGGTAGAAATCGGAAAACTCGAGGAGAACCTAGCAGAAATAACTGTGAAAGTCTTAAGGTCGACAAATAATGGTGTATCACATCTGGTGAACTGGCCAGAGAAAGCTTGAAGATGTGACTGTGATAAAACGGGTTGCAACTGGTAGGAGTAACTATGACTCTCTTAAGGTTGCCAAAAGATCGTCACCGGGCGACATACATAGGCAAACTCGAGCAGCACCTCAAGAAATAACTGTAAAGTGTTTAAGGTGGACAAATAATGGCGTATCACTTCTGGCGAACTGACCAGATAATGCTTGAAGATGCGACTATGGTAAAATGGGGAGCAATTGGTAGGAGTAACTATACCACTCTTAAGGTAGCCAAATGTCTCGTCACCAGGCGGAATGAATCGGCAAACTCGACGAGCACCTGGCAGGAGTAACTGTGAAAGTCTTAAGGTCGACTAATAATGGTGTATAACTCCTGGTGAACTGGCCGGAGAAAGCTTGAAGATGTGACGTTAATAAAACGGGGAGCAACTGGCAGGAGTAACTATGACCCTCTTAAGGTAGCCAAATGTTCGCCACCAGGCGAAATAAATGGGAAAACTCGAGGAGCACCTGGCAGAAATTACTGTGAAAGTCTTAAGTTCGACATATAACGGCGTATCGCGTGTGCTGAAATGGCGCAAGAAAGCTTGAAGATTTTACTGTGTTAAAACGGGGAGCAATTTGCAGGAGTAACTGTGACTCTCTTAAGGTAGGCAAATGCCTCGTCAACAGGCGGAATAAATCGGCAAACTCGACGAGCACCTGGCAGGAGTAACTGTGAAAGTCTTAAGTTCGACTAATAATGGTGTATAACTCCTGGTGAACTGGCCAGAGAAAGCTTGAAGACGTGACGTTGATAAAACAGGGAGCAACTCGCAGGAGTAGCTATGACACTCTTAAGGTACCCAAATGTTCGTCACCAGGCGAAATACATGGGAAAACTCGAGGAGCACCTGGCAGAAATAACTGTGAAAGTCTTAAGTTCGGCAAATAATGGCGTATCGCGTGTGCTGAAATGGCGCAAGAAAGCTTGTAGACTTTACTGTGTAAAAACGGGGAGCAACTTGCAGGAGTAACTGTGACTCTCTTAAGGTAGCCAAATGCCTCGTCACCAGGCGGTAGAAATCGGCAAACTCGAGGAGAACCTAGCAGAAATAACTGTAAAAGTGTTAAGGTCGACAAATAATGGTGTATCACATCTGGTGAACTGGCCAGAGAAAGCTTGAAGATGTGACTGTGATAAAACGGGTTGCAACTGGTAGGAGTAACTATGACTCTCTTAAGGTTGCCAAAAGATCGTCACCAGGCGAAATACATAGGCAAACTCGAGCAACACCTCAAGAAATAACTGTAAAGTGTTTAAGGTTGACAAATAATGGCGTATCACTTCTGGCGAACTGACCAGATAATGCTTGAAGATGCGACTATGGTAAAATGGGGAGCAATTGGTAGGAGTAACTATGACACTCTTAAGGTAGCCAAATGCCTCGTCACCAGGCGGAATGAATCGGCAAACTCGACGAGCACGTGGCAGGAGTAACTGTGAAAGTCTTAAGGTCGACTAATAATGGTGTATAAATCCTGGTGAACTGGCCGGAGAAAGCTTGAAGATGTGACGTTAATAAAACGGGGAGCAACTGGCAGGAGTAACTATGACCCTCTTAAGGTAGCCAAATGTTCGCCACCAGGCGAAATAAATGGGAAAACTCGAGGAGCACACGGCAGAAATTACTGTGAAAGTCTTAAGTTCGACATATAACGGCGTATCGCGTGTGCTGAAATGGCGCAAGAAAGCTTGAAGATTTTACTGTGTTAAAACGGGGAGCAATTTGCAGGAGTAACTGTGACTCTCTTAAGGTAGGCAAATGCCTCGTCAACAGGCGGAATAAATCGGGAAACTCGACGAGCACCTGGCAGGAGTAACTGTGAAAGTCTTAAGTTCGACTAATAATGGTGTATAACTCCTGGTGAACTGGCCAGAGAAAGCTTGAAGACGTGACGTTGATAAAACAGGGAGCAACTCGCAGGAGTAGCTATGCCACTCTTAAGGTACCCAAATGTTCGTCACCAGGCGAAATACAAGGGAAAACTCGAGGAGCACCTGGCAGAAATAACTGTGAAAGTCTTAAGCTCGACAAATAACGGCGTATCGCGTGTGCTGAAATGGCGCAAGAAAGCTTGAAGATTTTACTGTGTAAAAAGGGGAGCAACTTGCAGGAGTAACGGTGACTCTCTTAAGGTAGCCAAGTGCCTCGTCACCAGGCGGAATAAATCGGCAAACTCGACGAGCACCTGGCAGGAGTAACTGTGAAAGTCTTAAGGTCGACTAATAATGGTGTAAAACTCCTGGTGAACTGGCCAGAGAAAGCTTGAAGACGTGACTGTGATAAAACAGGGAGCAACTCGCAGGAGTAACTATGACACTCTTAAGGTACCCAAATGTTCGTCACCAGGCGAAATACAAGGGAAAACTCGAGGAGCACCTGGCAGAAATAACTGTGAAAGTCTTAAGTTCAACAAATAATGGCGTATCGCGTGTGCTGAAATGGCGCAAGAAAGCTTGAAGATTTTACTGTGTTAAAACGGGGAGCAACTTGCAGGAGTAACGGTGACTCTCTTAAGGTAGCCAAGTGCCTCGTCACCAGACGGAATAAATCGGCAAACTCGACGAGCACCTGGCAGGAGTAACTGTGAAAGTCTTAAGGTCGACTAATAATGGTGTATAACTCCTGGTGAACTGGCCAGAGAAAGCTTGAAGACGTGACGTTGATAAAACAGGGAGCAACTCGCAGGAGTAGCTATGACACTCTTAAGGTACCCAAATGTTAGTCACCAGGCGAAATACATGGGAAAACTCGAGGAGCACCTGGCAGAAATAACTGTGAAAGTCTTAAGTTCGACAAATAATGGCGTATCGCGTGTGCTGAAATGGCGCAAGAAAGCTTGTAAATTTTACTGTGTAAAAACGGGGAGCAACTTGCAGGAGTAACTGTGACTCTCTTAAGGTAGCCAAATGCCTCGTCACCAGGCGGTAGAAATCGGAAAACTCGAGGAGAACCTAGCAGAAATAACTGTGAAAGTCTTAAGGTCGACAAATAATGGTGTATCACATCTGGTGAACTGGCCAGAGAAAGCTTGAAGATGTGACTGTGATAAAACGGGTTGCAACTGGTAGGAGTAACTATGACTCTCTTAAGGTTGCCAAAAGATCGTCACCGGGCGACATACATAGGCAAACTCGAGCAGCACCTCAAGAAATAACTGTAAAGTGTTTAAGGTGGACAAATAATGGCGTATCACTTCTGGCGAACTGACCAGATAATGCTTGAAGATGCGACTATGGTAAAATGGGGAGCAATTGGTAGGAGTAACTATACCACTCTTAAGGTAGCCAAATGTCTCGTCACCAGGCGGAATGAATCGGCAAACTCGACGAGCACCTGGCAGGAGTAACTGTGAAAGTCTTAAGGTCGACTAATAATGGTGTATAACTCCTGGTGAACTGGCCGGAGAAAGCTTGAAGATGTGACGTTAATAAAACGGGGAGCAACTGGCAGGAGTAACTATGACCCTCTTAAGGTAGCCAAATGTTCGCCACCAGGCGAAATAAATGGGAAAACTCGAGGAGCACCTGGCAGAAATTACTGTGAAAGTCTTAAGTTCGACATATAACGGCGTATCGCGTGTGCTGAAATGGCGCAAGAAAGCTTGAAGATTTTACTGTGTTAAAACGGGGAGCAATTTGCAGGAGTAACTGTGACTCTCTTAAGGTAGGCAAATGCCTCGTCAACAGGCGGAATAAATCGGCAAACTCGACGAGCACCTGGCAGGAGTAACTGTGAAAGTCTTAAGTTCGACTAATAATGGTGTATAACTCCTGGTGAACTGGCCAGAGAAAGCTTGAAGACGTGACGTTGATAAAACAGGGAGCAACTCGCAGGAGTAGCTATGACACTCTTAAGGTACCCAAATGTTCGTCACCAGGCGAAATACATGGGAAAACTCGAGGAGCACCTGGCAGAAATAACTGTGAAAGTCTTAAGTTCGGCAAATAATGGCGTATTGCGTGTGTTGAAATGGCGCAAGAAAGCTTGTAGACTTTACTGTGTAAAAACGGGGAGCAACTTGCAGGAGTAACTGTGACTCTCTTAAGGTAGCCAAATGCCTCGTCACCAGGCGGTAGAAATCGGCAAACTCGAGGAGAACCTAGCAGAAATAACTGTAAAAGTGTTAAGGTCGACAAATAATGGTGTATCACATCTGGTGAACTGGCCAGAGAAAGCTTGAAGATGTGACTGTGATAAAACGGGTTGCAACTGGTAGGAGTAACTATGACCCTCTTAAGGTTGCCAAAAGATCGTCACCAGGCGAAATACATAGGCAAACTCGAGCAACACCTCAAGAAATAACTGTAAAGTGTTTAAGGTGGACAAATAATGGCGTATCACTTCTGGCGAACTGACCAGATAATGCTTGAAGATGCGACTATGGTAAAATGGGGAGCAATTGGTAGGAGTAACTATGACACTCTTAAGGTAGCCAAATGCCTCGTCACCAGGCGGAATGAATCGGCAAACTCGACGAGCACCTGGCAGGAGTAACTGTGAAAGTCTTAAGGTCGACTAATAATGGTGTATAACTCCTGGTGAACTGGCCAGAGAAAGCTTGAAGACGTGACGTTGATAAAACAGGGAGCAACTCGCAGGAGTAGCTATGACACTCTTAAGGTACCCAAATGTTCGTCACCAGGCGAAATACATGGGAAAACTCGAGGAGCACCTGGCAGAAATAACTGTGAAAGTCTTAAGTTCGACAAATAATCGCGTATCGCGTGTGCTGAAATGGCGCAAGAAAGCTTGTAGATTTTACTGTGTAAAAACGGGGAGCAACTTGCAGGAGTAACTGTGACTCTCTTAAGGTAGCCAAATGCCTCGTCACCAGGCGGTAGAAATCGGCAAACTCGAGGAGAACCTAGCAGAAATAACTGTGAAAGTCTTAAGGTCGACAAATAATGGTGTATCACATCTGGTGAACTGGCCAGAGAAAGCTTGAAGATGTGACTGTGATAAAACGGGTTGCAACTGGTAGGAGTAACTATGACTCTCTTAAGGTTGCCAAAAGATCGTCACCGGGCGACATACATAGGCAAACTCGAGCAGCAGCTCAAGAAATAACTGTAAAGTGTTTAAGGTTGACAAATAATGGCGTATCACTTCTGGCGAACTGACCAGATAATGCTTGAAGATGCGACTATGGTAAAATGGGGAGCAATTGGTAGGAGTAACTATGACACTCTTAAGGTAGCCAAATGCCTCGTCACCAGGCGGAATGAATCGGCAAACTCGACGAGCACGTGGCAGGAGTAACTGTGAAAGTCTTAAGGTCGACTAATAATGGTGTATAAATCCTGGTGAACTGGCCGGAGAAAGCTTGAAGATGTGACGTTAATAAAACGGGGAGCAACTGGCAGGAGTAACTATGACCCTCTTAAGGTAGCCAAATGTTCGCCACCAGGCGAAATAAATGGGAAAACTCGAGGAGCACCTGGCAGAAATTACTGTGAAAGTCTTAAGTTCGACATATAATGGCGTATCGCGTGTGCTGAAATGGCGCAAGAAAGCTTGAAGCCTTTACTGTGTAAAAAGGGGAGCAACTTGCAGGAGTAACTGTGACTCTCTTAAGGTGGGCAAATGCCTCGTCACCAGGCGGAATAAATCGGGAAACTCGACGAGCACCTGGCAGGAGTAACTGTGAAAGTCTTAAGTTCGACTAATAATGGTGTATAACTCCTGGTGAACTGGCCAGAGAAAGCTTGAAGACGTGACGTTGATAAAACAGGGAGCTACTCGCAGGAGTAGCTATGCCACTCTTAAGGTACCCAAATGTTCGTCACCAGGCGAAATACAAGGGAAAACTCGAGGAGCACCTGGCAGAAATAACTGTGAAAGTCTTAAGCTCGACAAATAACGGCGTATCGCGTGTGCTGAAATGGCGCAAGAAAGCTTGAAGATTTTACTGTGTAAAAAGGGGAGCAACTTGCAGGAGTAACGGTGACTCTCTTAAGGTAGCCAAGTGCCTCGTCACCAGGCGGAATAAATCGGCAAACTCGACGAGCACCTGGCAGGAGTAACTGTGAAAGTCTTAAGGTCGACTAATAATGGTGTAAAACTCCTGGTGAACTGGCCAGAGAAAGCTTGAAGACGTGACTGTGATAAAACAGGGAGCAACTCGCAGGAGTAACTATGACACTCTTAAGGTACCCAAATGTTCGTCACCAGGCGAAATACAAGGGAAAACTCGAGGAGCACCTGGCAGAAATAACTGTGAAAGTCTTAAGTTCAACAAATAATGGCGTATCGCGTGTGCTGAAATGGCGCAAGAAAGCTTGAAGATTTTACTGTGTTAAAACGGGGAGCAACTTGCAGGAGTAACGGTGACTCTCTTAAGGTAGCCAAGTGCCTCGTCACCAGACGGAATAAATCGGCAAACTCGACGAGCACCTGGCAGGAGTAACTGTGAAAGTCTTAAGGTCGACTAATAATGGTGTATAACTCCTGGTGAACTGGCCAGAGAAAGCTTGAAGACGTGACGTTGATAAAACAGGGAGCAACTCGCAGGAGTAGCTATGACACTCTTAAGGTACCCAAATGTTAGTCACCAGGCGAAATACATGGGAAAACTCGAGGAGCACCTGGCAGAAATAACTGTGAAAGTCTTAAGTTCGACAAATAATGGCGTATCGCGTGTGCTGAAATGGCGCAAGAAAGCTTGTAAATTTTACTGTGTAAAAACGGGGAGCAACTTGCAGGAGTAACTGTGACTCTCTTAAGGTAGCCAAATGCCTCGTCACCAGGCGGTAGAAATCGGAAAACTCGAGGAGAACCTAGCAGAAATAACTGTGAAAGTCTTAAGGTCGACAAATAATGGTGTATCACATCTGGTGAACTGGCCAGAGAAAGCTTGAAGATGTGACTGTGATAAAACGGGTTGCAACTGGTAGGAGTAACTATGACTCTCTTAAGGTTGCCGAAAGATCGTCACCGGGCGACATACATAGGCAAACTCGAGCAGCACCTCAAGAAATAACTGTAAAGTGTTTAAGGTGGACAAATAATGGCGTATCACTTCTGGCGAACTGACCAGATAATGCTTGAAGATGCGACTATGGTAAAATGGGGAGCAATTGGTAGGAGTAACTATACCACTCTTAAGGTAGCCAAATGTCTCGTCACCAGGCGGAATGAATCGGCAAACTCGACGAGCACCTGGCAGGAGTAACTGTGAAAGTCTTAAGGTCGACTAATAATGGTGTATAACTCCTGGTGAACTGGCCGGAGAAAGCTTGAAGATGTGACGTTAATAAAACGGGGAGCAACTGGCAGGAGTAACTATGACCCTCTTAAGGTAGCCAAATGTTCGCCACCAGGCGAAATAAATGGGAAAACTCGAGGAGCACCTGGCAGAAATTACTGTGAAAGTCTTAAGTTCGACATATAACGGCGTATCGCGTGTGCTGAAATGGCGCAAGAAAGCTTGAAGATTTTACTGTGTTAAAACGGGGAGCAATTTGCAGGAGTAACTGTGACTCTCTTAAGGTAGGCAAATGCCTCGTCAACAGGCGGAATAAATCGGCAAACTCGACGAGCACCTGGCAGGAGTAACTGTGAAAGTCTTAAGTTCGACTAATAATGGTGTATAACTCCTGGTGAACTGGCCAGAGAAAGCTTGAAGACGTGACGTTGATAAAACAGGGAGCAACTCGCAGGAGTAGCTATGACACTCTTAAGGTACCCAAATGTTCGTCACCAGGCGAAATACATGGGAAAACTCGAGGAGCACCTGGCAGAAATAACTGTGAAAGTCTTAAGTTCGGCAAATAATGGCGTATCGCGTGTGCTGAAATGGCGCAAGAAAGCTTGTAGACTTTACTGTGTAAAAACGGGGAGCAACTTGCAGGAGTAACTGTGACTCTCTTAAGGTAGCCAAATGCCTCGTCACCAGGCGGTAGAAATCGGCAAACTCGAGGAGAACCTAGCAGAAATAACTGTAAAAGTGTTAAGGTCGACAAATAATGGTGTATCACATCTGGTGAACTGGCCAGAGAAAGCTTGAAGATGTGACTGTGATAAAACGGGTTGCAACTGGTAGGAGTAACTATGACTCTCTTAAGGTTGCCAAAAGATCGTCACCAGGCGAAATACATAGGCAAACTCGAGCAACACCTCAAGAAATAACTGTAAAGTGTTTAAGGTGGACAAATAATGGCGTATCACTTCTGGCGAACTGACCAGATAATGCTTGAAGATGCGACTATGGTAAAATGGGGAGCAATTGGTAGGAGTAACTATGACACTCTTAAGGTAGCCAAGTGCCTCGTCACCAGGCGGAATGAATCGGCAAACTCGACGAGCACCTGGCAGGAGTAACTGTGAAAGTCTTAAGGTCGACTAATAATGGTGTATAACTCCTGGTGAACTGGCCAGAGAAAGCTTGAAGACGTGACGTTGATAAAACAGGGAGCAACTCGCAGGAGTAGCTATGACACTCTTAAGGTACCCAAATGTTCGTCACCAGGCGAAATACATGGGAAAACTCGAGGAGCACCTGGCAGAAATAACTGTGAAAGTCTTAAGTTCGACAAATAATCGCGTATCGCGTGTGCTGAAATGGCGCAAGAAAGCTTGTAGATTTTACTGTGTAAAAACGGGGAGCAACTTGCAGGAGTAACTGTGACTCTCTTAAGGTAGCCAAATGCCTCGTCACCAGGCGGTAGAAATCGGCAAACTCGAGGAGAACCTAGCAGAAATAACTGTGAAAGTCTTAAGGTCGACAAATAATGGTGTATCACATCTGGTGAACTGGCCAGAGAAAGCTTGAAGATGTGACTGTGATAAAACGGGTTGCAACTGGTAGGAGTAACTATGACTCTCTTAAGGTTGCCAAAAGATCGTCACCGGGCGACATACATAGGCAAACTCGAGCAGCACCTCAAGAAATAACTGTAAAGTGTTTAAGGTGGACAAATAATGGCGTATCACTTCTGGCGAACTGACCAGATAATGCTTGAAGATGCGACTATGGTAAAATGGGGAGCAATTGGTAGGAGTAACTATGACACTCTTAAGGTAGCCAAATGTCTCGTCACCAGGCGGAATGAATCGGCAAACTCGACGAGCACCTGGCAGGAGTAACTGTGAAAGTCTTAAGGTCGACTAATAATGGTGTATAACTCCTGGTGAACTGGCCGGAGAAAGCTTGAAGATGTGACGTTAATAAAACGGGGAGCAACTGGCAGGAGTAACTATGACCCTCTTAAGGTAGCCAAATGTTCGCCACCAGGCGAAATAAATGGGAAAACTCGAGGAGCACCTGGCAGAAATTACTGTGAAAGTCTTAAGTTCGACATATAACGGCGTATCGCGTGTGCTGAAATGGCGCAAGAAAGCTTGAAGATTTTACTGTGTTAAAACGGGGAGCAATTTGCAGGAGTAACTATGACTCTCTTAAGGCATAGTTACTGGGCAAGTGAAGCGCAATACATGGGCCATGCCCTCTTAGCCTCTCCTTGCCTGCGGCTTCCCCCCTTCCCGTGGGCCCGCCGATACGCCAGTCCTTGATAGGACTGGTAAGCAGAGTGGAAGTCCGCACTTGGGGCTTTGGGGGGTTACCAGCCCTCCATCGCAAAACCCTTAATGTTGGGACAACAAGAGAAGAAAACACTGGTACCGGGCCTTCCGCTGAAGGACCCGGCCCAACAGTCCCGACTGCTAGCCTGCCAACCCGCCCTGAAGTAGAGCAGGCCGTGGAGCCATGGTTCCACTGCAGCATTTGCAGCCGTGCCTTCCGCAGCAAGATCGGGCTCGGACAACACCGCCGCCGCGCCCATCCGGAAGCGGCAAATGCGGAGATTACAACCGATAGGAAGAGAGCTCGGTGGGCGGAAGAAGAAATGCGGGAGCTCGCCCTGGCGGAGGCTAGGCTTCTCTGTGCCAGTGACTCCAAAGTCCTCTTTGCAAACCAGGAGCTTCTACCCCTGTTTCCGCACCGTACCCTGGATGCCATCAAGTGCAGGAGGAGGACGGTGGCACACAGGACGATGGTGCGGGAATACGTAGAGGAGCTGAGGCGGGAACAACAGACGCAGCATGGTCTGCGCCATTCACCCGTCCCGGAGTCGCTGCCGGAGGGGCCACCCTCTCCGCCGGAGCTTGAGCGCCCGCCACAAACATCTATAGTCGACGAAGCTATATGGAGGCACCTCACCGGCCTGCCGCGGTCGGCCGCGCCCTTCTCGGCCCTGGACGACCTTGCGTGTTTGGGGCCGGGTACGCCGTTGGCAGTGGTCGCGGCTGGGCTGCCTGAGGCCCTCCGTGCTGTCGGCTCTGAGGAAGCAGGAGCAAGGAAGAGGAAGACGTTGCGCCCGCCATCCAAGCAGCGGTCTGGTGGTGGCCCTCCGCTCTCCAAGCGGAAGCGCCGCCGGTGGGAATATGCCAGATGTCAGGATGCCTTCAGGAAGAATCGCGCGCGCTGCGTGCGTGGCCTCCTGGATGGCACCCTGCTCCAGCCGCCGTCGACCATCCCGGGGCTGGTGGACTTCTGGCGCAGCCTCTTCACGACAGAGCCACCTTCCAACGCTGGCTCCATTCCCGACCGGCTTCTCCCGCGCTCGGAGTCTGTTGACTTCGAGCGCCTATGGAGGCCGATCACTGCAGAAGAGGTTGCGGCCGCCCTGCCGCCCAGAGGCTCCGTTGCCGGCCCTGACGGCCTCTCGCCGGTGCAGCTGCGCCGCCTTCCAGCGGAGGTCACCACCAAACTCCTAAACCTTTTCCTGCTTACCCGCAAGCTCCCCCCTTCCCTCCTCCGAGCCAGGACCTCTTTGCTGCCTAAGACAGCCGCCCCAGCATCCCCCGCTGACTTTCGGCCCATCACCGTCTGCTCGGTGCTAGCCCGAACCTTCCATAAGGTTCTGGCGACTCGCCTGATGCAGATGTGTGCTGTGGACGAACGTCAGCGGGCTTTCATCCCAAGGGATGGGATGCTGGAGAACACTTTCCTCCTCGACCGGATACTCGTCGGCGCCGTCCGCCGCTGTCGTTCTGTGTTCATGGCATCTCTCGATGTGTCCAAGGCGTTCGATTCGTTGGACCATGCGGCTTTGCGTCCTGTGCTTAAAGCCCATGGTCTGCCGGACGAATTCATTGACTACGTCGAGGGCTGCTATGCGGACAGCACGACGGTAATTGCGGGGGGTGGCGACGAGTCCCCGGCCGTGCGGCCAGCAAGAGGCGTTCGGCAAGGAGATCCTCTGTCCCCTCTCCTGTTCAATTTCGCTGTTGATTATGTTCTAGATCAGCTGCCCTCACACGTAGGTGTCAAGGTGTTGGGCCGCCAGACGAACGCGGCGGCCTTCGCGGATGACATCCTGCTCTTCGCCTCCACGAGGGGGGGCCTGCAGTCCCTTATCAACGCAGCAGTAGCAGCCCTCGACCAGCTGGGGCTGCGTGTTAACCCGCGGAAGTGTCTCACCCTCGCACTCGTGGCGTCCGGCCGCGAGAAGAAAGTGAAAGTGGATGCGAGCGTCACCTTCACGGCCGGCGAAACCACCATGCCGGCGTTGGGAGTGGGTGAGACCTTCCGCTACCTGGGACTGCAGTTCTCCTCCTCTGGGCGGTGTCTCTTCCATCCGAGGCACCACATCGAGGAGCAGCTGTCGATCATCACGCGGGCGCCGCTGAAGCCGCAGCAGCGGCTCTTTGCACTTCGTGAGGTCCTTCTCCCGGGCCTGTATCATGGCCTAGCACTGAGTCGCACCCGCATCGGTGCGCTCAAGGCCATGGACAATTGTGTTCGAGCCGCCGTGAGGAGATGGTTCCGCCTCCCAGCCGACACCCCCTTGGGCTACTTTCACGCTCCAATTGCCCATGGGGGCCTTGGGATTCCATCAGCCCGCTGGATAGGGCCAACCCTGAGGCGGGGCAGGCTCCTCACCCTGTTGCAGCTCGAGACCACCACCACCGACGCAGACCTGGGGGAGGCACGACACGAAGTGGCGGCGCTTGAACGACACCTCACGTGGGAGGGCCATCTGCTGCCAACGGCTGCGAAAGTTGGTGAGATGTGGGCGGCGCGCCTGCATATTTCCTTCGACGGGGCAGCTCTCTCGTCGTCAGCCAGGACATCAGGCCAACATAGCTGGGTCGAGGACACCAGTCGCTTCCTGTCTGGCCGTGACTACGTCGCGTGCATCCGCACGCGCATTAACGCTATACCATCCAAGGCGCGCAGGAGTCGCGGCCGAGACAGGGAGAAGATGTGTCGCGCAAGATGCAACGCCGTCGAGACCGCGAACCACGTCGTCCAGGGCTGCGGGCTGACCAGCCGAGCCCGGGTGCGACGACACGACGCGGTTGTGAAATACGTCGCGCGCGGGCTGGCTCAACGAGGGTTCGACGTGTCTGTCGAGCCACACCTTCGAACACCAGAGGGAGTCCGCAAGCCCGACGTTGTGGCGTCTAAGGACGGCGTGGTGCATGTCATCGACGCACAAATCGTCGGCGACCATCTTGACACCGACTGGTGTCACTGGCAGAAGGCGGCGAAATACGACGTCCCGTCGGTGCGGCAAGCCGTCGGCGCTCTCCGACCTGCAGCCAGCAGCATACAGTTTAGAACAGTGACCCTGAACTGGAGGGGGACTTGGGCACCTACATCAGCCCGCCAGCTCCTACAACTTGGCTTCCGCAGGCGGGAGTTAAGCACCATCAGCACGCGGGTGCTCTGTGGAACGACATGGATCTTCGGCCTGTTCGAAAATATGACGTCGAACAGGCCGAAGTACAGGGAGGGCGTAGGCTAGTTAGTTGGTTAGATTTAGGTTAGTTTGCCTCGACTCCCGGGGCTTCAATATCGGGAGCAATTCCGTTCTTTATTCATTTCTTGTATGTTTAATTGTTTATACTGTGTTTAATATTAAGGTATAAGCGGTTACACAACATCGGTAACCGGCGCCCTTGTGAGCTCCTCTCGGGGAGCAAGGCGCAATAGTTTAAGAGTGTGTTATTACCTTGTGTTATTCACTGTATTTGTGAATAAAGACGGCTTTATAGGCAAATGCCTCGTCAACAGGCGGAATAAATCGGCAAACTCGACGAGCACCTGGCAGGAGTAACTGTGAAAGTCTTAAGTTCGACTAATAATGGTGTATAACTCCTGGTGAACTGGCCAGAGAAAGCTTGAAGACGTGACGTTGATAAAACACGGAGCAACTCGCAGGAGTAGCTATGACACTCTTAAGGTACCCAAATGTTCGTCACCAGGCGAAATACATGGGAAAACTCGAGGAGCACCTGGCAGAAATAACTGTGAAAGTCTTAAGTTCGGCAAATAATGGCGTATCGCGTGTGCTGAAATGGCGCAAGAAAGCTTGTAGACTTTACTGTGTAAAAACGGGGAGCAACTTGCAGGAGTAACTGTGACTCTCTTAAGGTAGCCAAATGCCTCGTCACCAGGCGGTAGAAATCGGCAAACTCGAGGAGAACCTAGCAGAAATAACTGTAAAAGTGTTAAGGTCGACAAATAATGGTGTATCACATCTGGTGAACTGGCCAGAGAAAGCTTGAAGATGTGACTGTGATAAAACGGGTTGCAACTGGTAGGAGTAACTATGACTCTCTTAAGGTTGCCAAAAGATCGTCACCAGGCGAAATACATAGGCAAACTCGAGCAACACCTCAAGAAATAACTGTAAAGTGTTTAAGGTGGACAAATAATGGCGTATCACTTCTGGCGAACTGACCAGATAATGCTTGAAGATGCGACTATGGTAAAATGGGGAGCAATTGGTAGGAGTAACTATGACACTCTTAAGGTAGCCAAATGCCTCGTCACCAGGCGGAATGAATCGGCAAACTCGACGAGCACCTGGCAGGAGTAACTGTGAAAGTCTTAAGGTCGACTAATAATGGTGTATAACTCCTGGTGAACTGGCCAGAGAAAGCTTGAAGACGTGACGTTGATAAAACAGGGAGCAACTCGCAGGAGTAGCTATGACACTCTTAAGGTACCCAAATGTTCGTCACCAGGCGAAATACATGGGAAAACTCGAGGAGCACCTGGCAGAAATAACTGTGAAAGTCTTAAGTTCGACAAATAATCGCGTATCGCGTGTGCTGAAATGGCGCAAGAAAGCTTGTAGATTTTACTGTGTAAAAACGGGGAGCAACTTGCAGGAGTAACTGTGACTCTCTTAAGGTAGCCAAATGCCTCGTCACCAGGCGGTAGAAATCGGCAAACTCGAGTAGAACCTAGCAGAAATAACTGTGAAAGTCTTAAGGTCGACAAATAATGGTGTATCACATCTGGTGAACTGGCCAGAGAAAGCTTGAAGATGTGACTGTGATAAAACGGGTTGCAACTGGTAGGAGTAACTATGACTCTCTTAAGGTTGCCAAAAGATCGTCACCGGGCGACATACATAGGCAAACTCGAGCAGCACCTCAAGAAATAACTGTAAAGTGTTTAAGGTGGACAAATAATGGCGTATCACTTCTGGCGAACTGACCAGATAATGCTTGAAGATGCGACTATGGTAAAATGGGGAGCAATTGGTAGGAGTAACTATGACACTCTTAAGGTAGCCAAATGTCTCGTCACCAGGCGGAATGAATCGGCAAACTCGACGAGCACCTGGCAGGAGTAACTGTGAAAGTCTTAAGGTCGACTAATAATGGTGTATAACTCCTGGTGAACTGGCCGGAGAAAGCTTGAAGATGTGACGTTAATAAAACGGGGAGCAACTGGCAGGAGTAACTATGACCCTCTTAAGGTAGCCAAATGTTCGCCACCAGGCGAAATAAATGAGAAAACTCGAGGAGCACCTGGCAGAAATTACTGTGAAAGTCTTAAGTTCGACATATAACGGCGTATCGCGTGTGCTGAAATGGCGCAAGAAAGCTTGAAGATTTTACTGTGTTAAAACGGGGAGCAATTTGCAGGAGTAACTGTGACTCTCTTAAGGTAGGCAAATGCCTCGTCAACAGGCGGAATAAATCGGCAAACTCGACGAGCACCTGGCAGGAGTAACTGTGAAAGTCTTAAGTTCGACTAATAATGGTGTATAACTCCTGGTGAACTGGCCAGAGAAAGCTTGAAGACGTGACGTTGATAAAACAGGGAGCAACTCGCAGGAGTAGCTATGACACTCTTAAGGTACCCAAATGTTCGTCACCAGGCGAAATACATCGGAAAACTCGAGGAGCACCTGGCAGAAATAACTGTGAAAGTCTTAAGTTCGGCAAATAATGGCGTATCGCGTGTGCTGAAATGGCGCAAGAAAGCTTGTAGACTTTACTGTGTAAAAACGGGGAGCAACTTGCAGGAGTAACTGTGACTCTCTTAAGGTAGCCAAATGCCTCGTCACCAGGCGGTAGAAATCGGCAAACTCGAGGAGAACCTAGCAGAAATAACTGTGAAAGTCTTAAGGTCGACAAATAATGGTTTATCACATCTGGTGAACTGGCCAGAGAAAGCTTGAAGATGTGACTGTGATGAAACGGGTTGCAACTGGTAGGAGTAACTATGACTCTCTTAAGGTTGCCAAAAGATCGTCACCAGGCGAAATACATAGGCAAACTCGAGCAGCACCTCAAGAAATAACTGTAAAGTGTTTAAGGTGGACAAATAATGGCGTATCACTTCTGGCGAACTGACCAGATAATGCTTGAAGATGAGACTATGGTAAAATGGGGAGCAATTGGTAGGAGTAACTATGACACTCTTAAGGTAGCCAAATGCCTCGTCACCAGGCGGAATGAATCGGCAAACTCGACGAGCACGTGGCAGGAGTAACTGTGAAAGTCTTAAGGTCGACTAATAATGGTGTATAAATCCTGGTGAACTGGCCGGAGAAAGCTTGAAGATGTGACGTTAATAAAACGGGGAGCAACTGGCAGGAGTAACTATGACCCTCTTAAGGTAGCCATATGTTCGCCACCAGGCGAAATAAATGGGAAAACTCGAGGAGCACCTGGCAGAAATTACTGTGAAAGTCTTAAGTTCGACATATAATGGCGTATCGCGTGTGCTGAAATGACGCAAGAAAGCTTGAAGATTTTACTGTGTAAAAAGGGGAGCAACTTGCAGGAGTAACTGTGACTCTCTTAAGGTAGGCAAATGCCTCGTCACCAGGCGGAATAAATCGGGAAACTCGACGAGCACCTGGCAGGAGTAACTGTGAAAGTCTTAAGTTCGACTAATTATGGTGTATAACTCCTGGTGAACTGGCCAGAGAAAGCTTGAAGACGTGACGTTGATAAAACAGGGAGCAACTCGCAGGAGTAGCTATGCCACTCTTAAGGTACCCAAATGTTCGTCACCAGGCGAAATACAAGGGAAAACTCGAGGAGCACCTGGCAGAAATAACTGTGAAAGTCTTAAGCTCGACAAATAACGGCGTATCGCGTGTGCTGAAATGGCGCAAGAAAGCTTGAAGATTTTACTGTGTAAAAAGGGGAGCAACTTGCAGGAGTAACGGTGACTCTCTTAAGGTAGCCAAGTGCCTCGTCACCAGGCGGAATAAATCGGCAAACTCGACGAGCACCTGGCAGGAGTAACTGTGAAAGTCTTAAGGTCGACTAATAATGGTGTAAAACTCCTGGTGAACTGGCCAGAGAAAGCTTGAAGACGTGACTGTGATAAAACAGGGAGCAACTCGCAGGAGTAACTATGACACTCTTAAGGTACCCAAATGTTCGTCACCAGGCGAAATACAAGGGAAAACTCTAGGAGCACCTGGCAGAAATAACTGTGAAAGTCTTAAGTTCAACAAATAATGGCGTATCGCGTGTGCTGAAATGGCGCAAGAAAGCTTGAAGATTTTACTGTGTTAAAACGGGGAGCAACTTGCAGGAGTAACGGTGACTCTCTTAAGGTAGCCAAGTGCCTCGTCACCAGACGGAATAAATCGGCAAACTCGACGAGCACCTGGCAGGAGTAACTGTGAAAGTCTTAAGGTCGACTAATAATGGTGTATAACTCCTGGTGAACTGGCCAGAGAAAGCTTGAAGACGTGACGTTGATAAAACAGGGAGCAACTCGCAGGAGTAGCTATGACACTCTTAAGGTACCCAAATGTTAGTCACCAGGCGAAATACATGGGAAAACTCGAGGAGCACCTGGCAGAAATAACTGTGAAAGTCTTAAGTTCGACAAATAATGGCGTATCGCGTGTGCTGAAATGGCGCAAGAAAGCTTGTAGACTTTACTGTGTAAAAACGGGGAGCAACTTGCAGGAGTAACTGTGACTCTCTTAAGGTAGCCAAATGCCTCGTCACCAGGCGGTAGAAATCGGCAAACTCGAGGAGAACCTAGCAGAAATAACTGTGAAAGTCTTAAGGTCGACAAATAATGGTTTATCACATCTGGTGAACTGGCCAGAGAAAGCTTGAAGATGTGACTGTGATGAAACGGGTTGCAACTGGTAGGAGTAACTATGACTCTCTTAAGGTTGCCAAAAGATCGTCACCAGGCGAAATACATAGGCAAACTCGAGCAGCACCTCAAGAAATAACTGTAAAGTGTTTAAGGTGGACAAATAATGGCGTATCACTTCTGGCGAACTGACCAGATAATGCTTGAAGATGAGACTATGGTAAAATGGGGAGCAATTGGTAGGAGTAACTATGACACTCTTAAGGTAGCCAAATGCCTCGTCACCAGGCGGAATGAATCGGCAAACTCGACGAGCACGTGGCAGGAGTAACTGTGAAAGTCTTAAGGTCGACTAATAATGGTGTATAAATCCTGGTGAACTGGCCGGAGAAAGCTTGAAGATGTGACGTTAATAAAACGGGGAGCAACTGGCAGGAGTAACTATGACCCTCTTAAGGTAGCCATATGTTCGCCACCAGGCGAAATAAATGGGAAAACTCGAGGAGCACCTGGCAGAAATTACTGTGAAAGTCTTAAGTTCGACATATAATGGCGTATCGCGTGTGCTGAAATGACGCAAGAAAGCTTGAAGATTTTACTGTGTAAAAAGGGGAGCAACTTGCAGGAGTAACTGTGACTCTCTTAAGGTAGGCAAATGCCTCGTCACCAGGCGGAATAAATCGGGAAACTCGACGAGCACCTGGCAGGAGTAACTGTGAAAGTCTTAAGTTCGACTAATTATGGTGTATAACTCCTGGTGAACTGGCCAGAGAAAGCTTGAAGACGTGACGTTGATAAAACAGGGAGCAACTCGCAGGAGTAGCTATGCCACTCTTAAGGTACCCAAATGTTCGTCACCAGGCGAAATACAAGGGAAAACTCGAGGAGCACCTGGCAGAAATAACTGTGAAAGTCTTAAGCTCGACAAATAACGGCGTATCGCGTGTGCTGAAATGGCGCAAGAAAGCTTGAAGATTTTACTGTGTAAAAAGGGGAGCAACTTGCAGGAGTAACGGTGACTCTCTTAAGGTAGCCAAGTGCCTCGTCACCAGGCGGAATAAATCGGCAAACTCGACGAGCACCTGGCAGGAGTAACTGTGAAAGTCTTAAGGTCGACTAATAATGGTGTAAAACTCCTGGTGAACTGGCCAGAGAAAGCTTGAAGACGTGACTGTGATAAAACAGGGAGCAACTCGCAGGAGTAACTATGACACTCTTAAGGTACCCAAATGTTCGTCACCAGGCGAAATACAAGGGAAAACTCTAGGAGCACCTGGCAGAAATAACTGTGAAAGTCTTAAGTTCAACAAATAATGGCGTATCGCGTGTGCTGAAATGGCGCAAGAAAGCTTGAAGATTTTACTGTGTTAAAACGGGGAGCAACTTGCAGGAGTAACGGTGACTCTCTTAAGGTAGCCAAGTGCCTCGTCACCAGACGGAATAAATCGGCAAACTCGACGAGCACCTGGCAGGAGTAACTGTGAAAGTCTTAAGGTCGACTAATAATGGTGTATAACTCCTGGTGAACTGGCCAGAGAAAGCTTGAAGACGTGACGTTGATAAAACAGGGAGCAACTCGCAGGAGTAGCTATGACACTCTTAAGGTACCCAAATGTTAGTCACCAGGCGAAATACATGGGAAAACTCGAGGAGCACCTGGCAGAAATAACTGTGAAAGTCTTAAGTTCGACAAATAATGGCGTATCGCGTGTGCTGAAATGGCGCAAGAAAGCTTGTAAATTTTACTGTGTAAAAACGGGGAGCAACTTGCAGGAGTAACTGTGACTCTCTTAAGGTAGCCAAATGTCTCGTCACCAGGCGGTAGAAATCGGAAAACTCGAGGAGAACCTAGCAGAAATAACTGTGAAAGTCTTAAGGTCGACAAATAATGGTGTATCACATCTGGTGAACTGGCCAGAGAAAGCTTGAAGATGTGACTGTGATAAAACGGGTTGCAACTGGTAGGAGTAACTATGACTCTCTTAAGGTTGCCAAAAGATCGTCACCGGGCGACATACATAGGCAAACTCGAGCAGCACCTCAAGAAATAACTGTAAAGTGTTTAAGGTGGACAAATAATGGCGTATCACTTCTGGCGAACTGACCAGATAATGCTTGAAGATGCGACTATGGTAAAATGGGGAGCAATTGGTAGGAGTAACTATGACACTCTTAAGGTAGCCAAATGTCTCGTCACCAGGCGGAATGAATCGGCAAACTCGACGAGCACCTGGCAGGAGTAACTGTGAAAGTCTTAAGGTCGACTAATAATGGTGTATAACTCCTGGTGAACTGGCCGGAGAAAGCTTGAAGATGTGACGTTAATAAAACGGGGAGCAACTGGCAGGAGTAACTATGACCCTCTTAAGGTAGCCAAATGTTCGCCACCAGGCGAAATAAATGGGAAAACTCGAGGAGCACCTGGCAGAAATTACTGTGAAAGTCTTAAGTTCGACATATAACGGCGTATCGCGTGTGCTGAAATGGCGCAAGAAAGCTTGAAGATTTTACTGTGTTAAAACGGGGAGCAATTTGCAGGAGTAACTGTGACTCTCTTAAGGTAGGCAAATGCCTCGTCAACAGGCGGAATAAATCGGCAAACTCGACGAGCACCTGGCAGGAGTAACTGTGAAAGTCTTAAGTTCGACTAATAATGGTGTATAACTCCTGGTGAACTGGCCAGAGAAAGCTTGAAGACGTGACGTTGATAAAACAGGGAGCAACTCGCAGGAGTAGCTATGACACTCTTAAGGTACCCAAATGTTCGTCACCAGGCGAAATACATGGGAAAACTCGAGGAGCACCTGGCAGAAATAACTGTGAAAGTCTTAAGTTCGGCAAATAATGGCGTATCGCGTGTGCTGAAATGGCGCAAGAAAGCTTGTAGACTTTACTGTGTAAAAACGGGGAGCAACTTGCAGGAGTAACTGTGACTCTCTTAAGGTAGCCAAATGCCTCGTCACCAGGCGGTAGAAATCGGCAAACTCGAGGAGAACCTAGCAGAAATAACTGTGAAAGTCTTAAGGTCGACAAATAATGGTTTATCACATCTGGTGAACTGGCCAGAGAAAGCTTGAAGATGTGACTGTGATGAAACGGGTTGCAACTGGTAGGAGTAACTATGACTCTCTTAAGGTTGCCAAAAGATCGTCACCAGGCGAAATACATAGGCAAACTCGAGCAGCACCTCAAGAAATAACTGTAAAGTGTTTAAGGTGGACAAATAATGGCGTATCACTTCTGGCGAACTGACCAGATAATGCTTGAAGATGAGACTATGGTAAAATGGGGAGCAATTGGTAGGAGTAACTATGACACTCTTAAGGTAGCCAAATGCCTCGTCACCAGGCGGAATGAATCGGCAAACTCGACGAGCACGTGGCAGGAGTAACTGTGAAAGTCTTAAGGTCGACTAATAATGGTGTATAAATCCTGGTGAACTGGCCGGAGAAAGCTTGAAGATGTGACGTTAATAAAACGGGGAGCAACTGGCAGGAGTAACTATGACCCTCTTAAGGTAGCCAAATGTTCGCCACCAGGCGAAATAAATGGGAAAACTCGAGGAGCACCTGGCAGAAATTACTGTGAAAGTCTTAAGTTCGACATATAATGGCGTATCGCGTGTGCTGAAATGACGCAAGAAAGCTTGAAGATTTTACTGTGTAAAAAGGGGAGCAACTTGCAGGAGTAACTGTGACTCTCTTAAGGTAGGCAAATGCCTCGTCACCAGGCGGAATAAATCGGGAAACTCGACGAGCACCTGGCAGGAGTAACTGTGAAAGTCTTAAGTTCGACTAATTATGGTGTATAACTCCTGGTGAACTGGCCAGAGAAAGCTTGAAGACGTGACGTTGATAAAACAGGGAGCAACTCGCAGGAGTAGCTATGCCACTCTTAAGGTACCCAAATGTTCGTCACCAGGCGAAATACAAGGGAAAACTCGAGGAGCACCTGGCAGAAATAACTGTGAAAGTCTTAAGCTCGACAAATAACGGCGTATCGCGTGTGCTGAAATGGCGCAAGAAAGCTTGAAGATTTTACTGTGTAAAAAGGGGAGCAACTTGCAGGAGTAACGGTGACTCTCTTAAGGTAGCCAAGTGCCTCGTCACCAGGCGGAATAAATCGGCAAACTCGACGAGCACCTGGCAGGAGTAACTGTGAAAGTCTTAAGGTCGACTAATAATGGTGTAAAACTCCTGGTGAACTGGCCAGAGAAAGCTTGAAGACGTGACTGTGATAAAACAGGGAGCAACTCGCAGGAGTAACTATGACACTCTTAAGGTACCCAAATGTTCGTCACCAGGCGAAATACAAGGGAAAACTCTAGGAGCACCTGGCAGAAATAACTGTGAAAGTCTTAAGTTCAACAAATAATGGCGTATCGCGTGTGCTGAAATGGCGCAAGAAAGCTTGAAGATTTTACTGTGTTAAAACGGGGAGCAACTTGCAGGAGTAACGGTGACTCTCTTAAGGTAGCCAAGTGCCTCGTCACCAGACGGAATAAATCGGCAAACTCGACGAGCACCTGGCAGGAGTAACTGTGAAAGTCTTAAGGTCGACTAATAATGGTGTATAACTCCTGGTGAACTGGCCAGAGAAAGCTTGAAGACGTGACGTTGATAAAACAGGGAGCAACTCGCAGGAGTAGCTATGACACTCTTAAGGTACCCAAATGTTAGTCACCAGGCGAAATACATGGGAAAACTCGAGGAGCACCTGGCAGAAATAACTGTGAAAGTCTTAAGTTCGACAAATAATGGCGTATCGCGTGTGCTGAAATGGCGCAAGAAAGCTTGTAAATTTTACTGTGTAAAAACGGGGAGCAACTTGCAGGAGTAACTGTGACTCTCTTAAGGTAGCCAAATGTCTCGTCACCAGGCGGTAGAAATCGGAAAACTCGAGGAGAACCTAGCAGAAATAACTGTGAAAGTCTTAAGGTCGACAAATAATGGTGTATCACATCTGGTGAACTGGCCAGAGAAAGCTTGAAGATGTGACTGTGATAAAACGGGTTGCAACTGGTAGGAGTAACTATGACTCTCTTAAGGTTGCCAAAAGATCGTCACCGGGCGACATACATAGGCAAACTCGAGCAGCACCTCAAGAAATAACTGTAAAGTGTTTAAGGTGGACAAATAATGGCGTATCACTTCTGGCGAACTGACCAGATAATGCTTGAAGATGCGACTATGGTAAAATGGGGAGCAATTGGTAGGAGTAACTATGACACTCTTAAGGTAGCCAAATGTCTCGTCACCAGGCGGAATGAATCGGCAAACTCGACGAGCACCTGGCAGGAGTAACTGTGAAAGTCTTAAGGTCGACTAATAATGGTGTATAACTCCTGGTGAACTGGCCGGAGAAAGCTTGAAGATGTGACGTTAATAAAACGGGGAGCAACTGGCAGGAGTAACTATGACCCTCTTAAGGTAGCCAAATGTTCGCCACCAGGCGAAATAAATGGGAAAACTCGAGGAGCACCTGGCAGAAATTACTGTGAAAGTCTTAAGTTCGACATATAACGGCGTATCGCGTGTGCTGAAATGGCGCAAGAAAGCTTGAAGATTTTACTGTGTTAAAACGGGGAGCAATTTGCAGGAGTAACTGTGACTCTCTTAAGGTAGGCAAATGCCTCGTCAACAGGCGGAATAAATCGGCAAACTCGACGAGCACCTGGCAGGAGTAACTGTGAAAGTCTTAAGTTCGACTAATAATGGTGTATAACTCCTGGTGAACTGGCCAGAGAAAGCTTGAAGACGTGACGTTGATAAAACAGGGAGCAACTCGCAGGAGTAGCTATGACACTCTTAAGGTACCCAAATGTTCGTCACCAGGCGAAATACATGGGAAAACTCGAGGAGCACCTGGCAGAAATAACTGTGAAAGTCTTAAGTTCGGCAAATAATGGCGTATCGCGTGTGCTGAAATGGCGCAAGAAAGCTTGTAGACTTTACTGTGTAAAAACGGGGAGCAACTTGCAGGAGTAACTGTGACTCTCTTAAGGTAGCCAAATGCCTCGTCACCAGGCGGTTGAAATCGGCAAACTCGAGGAGAACCTAGCAGAAATAACTGTGAAAGTCTTAAGGTCGACAAATAATGGTTTATCACATCTGGTGAACTGGCCAGAGAAAGCTTGAAGATGTGACTGTGATGAAACGGGTTGCAACTGGTAGGAGTAACTATGACTCTCTTAAGGTTGCCAAAAGATCGTCACCAGGCGAAATACATAGGCAAACTCGAGCAGCACCTCAAGAAATAACTGTAAAGTGTTTAAGGTGGACAAATAATGGCGTATCACTTCTGGCGAACTGACCAGATAATGCTTGAAGATGCGACTATGGTAAAATGGGGAGCAATTGGTAGGAGTAACTATGACACTCTTAAGGTAGCCAAATGTCTCGTCACCAGGCGGAATGAATCGGCAAACTCGACGAGCACCTGGCAGGAGTAACTGTGAAAGTCTTAAGGTCGACTAATAATGGTGTATAACTCCTGGTGAACTGGCCGGAGAAAGCTTGAAGATGTGACGTTAATAAAACGGGGAGCAACTGGCAGGAGTAACTATGACCCTCTTAAGGTAGCCAAATGTTCGCCACCAGGCGAAATAAATGGGAAAACTCGAGGAGCACCTGGCAGAAATTACTGTGAAAGTCTTAAGTTCGACATATAACGGCGTATCGCGTGTGCTGAAATGGCGCAAGAAAGCTTGAAGATTTTACTGTGTTAAAACGGGGAGCAATTTGCAGGAGTAACTGTGACTCTCTTAAGGTAGGCAAATGCCTCGTCAACAGGCGGAATAAATCGGCAAACTCGACGAGCACCTGGCAGGAGTAACTGTGAAAGTCTTAAGTTCGACTAATAATGGTGTATAACTCCTGGTGAACTGGCCAGAGAAAGCTTGAAGACGTGACGTTGATAAAACAGGGAGCAACTCGCAGGAGTAGCTATGACACTCTTAAGGTACCCAAATGTTCGTCACCAGGCGAAATACATGGGAAAACTCGAGGAGCACCTGGCAGAAATAACTGTGAAAGTCTTAAGTTCGGCAAATAATGGCGTATCGCGTGTGCTGAAATGGCGCAAGAAAGCTTGTAGACTTTACTGTGTAAAAACGGGGAGCAACTTGCAGGAGTAACTGTGACTCTCTTAAGGTAGCCAAATGCCTCGTCACCAGGCGGTAGAAATCGGCAAACTCGAGGAGAACCTAGCAGAAATAACTGTGAAAGTCTTAAGGTCGACAAATAATGGTTTATCACATCTGGTGAACTGGCCAGAGAAAGCTTGAAGATGTGACTGTGATGAAACGGGTTGCAACTGGTAGGAGTAACTATGACTCTCTTAAGGTTGCCAAAAGATCGTCACCAGGCGAAATACATAGGCAAACTCGAGCAGCACCTCAAGAAATAACTGTAAAGTGTTTAAGGTGGACAAATAATGGCGTATCACTTCTGGCGAACTGACCAGATAATGCTTGAAGATGCGACTATGGTAAAATGGGGAGCAATTGGTAGGAGTAACTATGACACTCTTAAGGTAGCCAAATGCCTCGTCACCAGGCGGAATGAATCGGCAAACTCGACGAGCACGTGGCAGGAGTAACTGTGAAAGTCTTAAGGTCGAATAATAATGGTGTATAAATCCTGGTGAACTGGCCGGAGAAAGCTTGAAGATGTGACGTTAATAAAACGGGGAGCAACTGGCAGGAGTAACTATGACCCTCTTAAGGTAGCCAAATGTTCGCCACCAGGCGAAATAAATGGGAAAACTCGAGTAGCACTTGGCAGAAATTACTGTGAAAGTCTTAAGTTCGACATATAATGGCGTATCGCGTGTGCTGAAATGACGCAAGAAAGCTTGAAGATTTTACTGTGTAAAAAGGGGAGCAACTTGCAGGAGTAACTGTGACTCTCTTAAGGTAGGCAAATGCCTCGTCACCAGGCGGAATAAATCGGGAAACTCGACGAGCACCTGGCAGGAGTAACTGTGAAAGTCTTAAGTTCGACTAATAATGGTGTATAACTCCTGGTGAACTGGCCAGAGAAAGCTTGAAGACGTGACGTTGATAAAACAGGGAGCAACTCGCAGGAGTAGCTATGCCACTCTTAAGGTACCCAAATGTTCGTCACCAGGCGAAATACAAGGGAAAACTCGAGGAGCACCTGGCAGAAATAACTGCGAAAGTCTTAAGCTCGACAAATAACGGCGTATCGCGTGTGCTGAAATGGCGCAAGAAAGCTTGAAGATTTTACTGTGTAAAAAGGGGAGCAACTTGCAGGAGTAACGGTGACTCTCTTAAGGTAGCCAAGTGCCTCGTCACCAGGCGGAATAAATCGGCAAACTCGACGAGCACCTGGCAGGAGTAACTGTGAAAGTCTTAAGGTCGACTAATAATGGTGTAAAACTCCTGGTGAACTGGCCAGAGAAAGCTTGAAGACGTGACTGTGATAAAACAGGGAGCAACTCGCAGGAGTAACTATGACACTCTTAAGGTACCCAAATGTTCGTCACCAGGCGAAATACAAGGGAAAACTCTAGGAGCACCTGGCAGAAATAACTGTGAAAGTCTTAAGTTCAACAAATAATGGCGTATCGCGTGTGCTGAAATGGCGCAAGAAAGCTTGAAGATTTTACTGTGTTAAAACGGGGAGCAACTTGCAGGAGTAACGGTGACTCTCTTAAGGTAGCCAAGTGCCTCGTCACCAGACGGAATAAATCGGCAAACTCGACGAGCACCTGGCAGGAGTAACTGTGAAAGTCTTAAGGTCGACTAATAATGGTGTATAACTCCTGGTGAACTGGCCAGAGAAAGCTTGAAGACGTGACGTTGATAAAACAGGGAGCAACTCGCAGGAGTAGCTATGACACTCTTAAGGTACCCAAATGTTAGTCACCAGGCGAAATACATGGGAAAACTCGAGGAGCACCTGGCAGAAATAACTGTGAAAGTCTTAAGTTCGACAAATAATGGCGTATCGCGTGTGCTGAAATGGCGCAAGAAAGCTTGTAAATTTTACTGTGTAAAAACGGGGAGCAACTTGCAGGAGTAACTGTGACTCTCTTAAGGTAGCCAAATGTCTCGTCACCAGGCGGTAGAAATCGGAAAACTCGAGGAGAACCTAGCAGAAATAACTGTGAAAGTCTTAAGGTCGACAAATAATGGTGTATCACATCTGGTGAACTGGCCAGAGAAAGCTTGAAGATGTGACTGTGATAAAACGGGTTGCAACTGGTAGGAGTAACTATGACTCTCTTAAGGTTGCCAAAAGATCGTCACCGGGCGACATACATAGGCAAACTCGAGCAGCACCTCAAGAAATAACTGTAAAGTGTTTAAGGTGGACAAATAATGGCGTATCACTTCTGGCGAACTGACCAGATAATGCTTGAAGATGCGACTATGGTAAAATGGGGAGCAATTGGTAGGAGTAACTATGACACTCTTAAGGTAGCCAAATGTCTCGTCACCAGGCGGAATGAATCGGCAAACTCGACGAGCACCTGGCAGGAGTAACTGTGAAAGTCTTAAGGTCGACTAATAATGGTGTATAACTCCTGGTGAACTGGCCGGAGAAAGCTTGAAGATGTGACGTTAATAAAACGGGGAGCAACTGGCAGGAGTAACTATGACCCTCTTAAGGTAGCCAAATGTTCGCCACCAGGCGAAATAAATGGGAAAACTCGAGGAGCACCTGGCAGAAATTACTGTGAAAGTCTTAAGTTCGACATATAACGGCGTATCGCGTGTGCTGAAATGGCGCAAGAAAGCTTGAAGATTTTACTGTGTTAAAACGGGGAGCAATTTGCAGGAGTAACTGTGACTCTCTTAAGGTAGGCAAATGCCTCGTCAACAGGCGGAATAAATCGGCAAACTCGACGAGCACCTGGCAGGAGTAACTGTGAAAGTCTTAAGTTCGACTAATAATGGTGTATAACTCCTGGTGAACTGGCCAGAGAAAGCTTGAAGACGTGACGTTGATAAAACAGGGAGCAACTCGCAGGAGTAGCTATGACACTCTTAAGGTACCCAAATGTTCGTCACCAGGCGAAATACAAGGGAAAACTCGAGGAGCACCTGGCAGAAATAACTGTGAAAGTCTTAAGCTCGACAAATAACGGCGTATCGCGTGTGCTGAAATGGCGCAAGAAAGCTTGAAGATTTTACTGTGTAAAAAGGGGAGCAACTTGCAGGAGTAACGGTGACTCTCTTAAGGTAGCCAAGTGCCTCGTCACCAGGCGGAATAAATCGGCAAACTCGACGAGCACCTGGCAGGAGTAACTGTGAAAGTCTTAAGGTCGACTAATAATGGTGTAAAACTCCTGGTGAACTGGCCAGAGAAAGCTTGAAGACGTGACTGTGATAAAACAGGGAGCAACTCGCAGGAGTAACTATGACACTCTTAAGGTACCCAAATGTTCGTCACCAGGCGAAATACAAGGGAAAACTCTAGGAGCACCTGGCAGAAATAACTGTGAAAGTCTTAAGTTCAACAAATAATGGCGTATCGCGTGTGCTGAAATGGCGCAAGAAAGCTTGAAGATTTTACTGTGTTAAAACGGGGAGCAACTTGCAGGAGTAACGGTGACTCTCTTAAGGTAGCCAAGTGCCTCGTCACCAGACGGAATAAATCGGCAAACTCGACGAGCACCTGGCAGGAGTAACTGTGAAAGTCTTAAGGTCGACTAATAATGGTGTATAACTCCTGGTGAACTGGCCAGAGAAAGCTTGAAGACGTGACGTTGATAAAACAGGGAGCAACTCGCAGGAGTAGCTATGACACTCTTAAGGTACCCAAATGTTAGTCACCAGGCGAAATACATGGGAAAACTCGAGGAGCACCTGGCAGAAATAACTGTGAAAGTCTTAAGTTCGACAAATAATGGCGTATCGCGTGTGCTGAAATGGCGCAAGAAAGCTTGTAAATTTTACTGTGTAAAAACGGGGAGCAACTTGCAGGAGTAACTGTGACTCTCTTAAGGTAGCCAAATGTCTCGTCACCAGGCGGTAGAAATCGGAAAACTCGAGGAGAACCTAGCAGAAATAACTGTGAAAGTCTTAAGGTCGACAAATAATGGTGTATCACATCTGGTGAACTGGCCAGAGAAAGCTTGAAGATGTGACTGTGATAAAACGGGTTGCAACTGGTAGGAGTAACTATGACTCTCTTAAGGTTGCCAAAAGATCGTCACCGGGCGACATACATAGGCAAACTCGAGCAGCACCTCAAGAAATAACTGTAAAGTGTTTAAGGTGGACAAATAATGGCGTATCACTTCTGGCGAACTGACCAGATAATGCTTGAAGATGCGACTATGGTAAAATGGGGAGCAATTGGTAGGAGTAACTATGACACTCTTAAGGTAGCCAAATGTCTCGTCACCAGGCGGAATGAATCGGCAAACTCGACGAGCACCTGGCAGGAGTAACTGTGAAAGTCTTAAGGTCGACTAATAATGGTGTATAACTCCTGGTGAACTGGCCGGAGAAAGCTTGAAGATGTGACGTTAATAAAACGGGGAGCAACTGGCAGGAGTAACTATGACCCTCTTAAGGTAGCCAAATGTTCGCCACCAGGCGAAATAAATGGGAAAACTCGAGGAGCACCTGGCAGAAATTACTGTGAAAGTCTTAAGTTCGACATATAACGGCGTATCGCGTGTGCTGAAATGGCGCAAGAAAGCTTGAAGATTTTACTGTGTTAAAACGGGGAGCAATTTGCAGGAGTAACTGTGACTCTCTTAAGGTAGGCAAATGCCTCGTCAACAGGCGGAATAAATCGGCAAACTCGACGAGCACCTGGCAGGAGTAACTGTGAAAGTCTTAAGTTCGACTAATAATGGTGTATAACTCCTGGTGAACTGGCCAGAGAAAGCTTGAAGACGTGACGTTGATAAAACAGGGAGCAACTCGCAGGAGTAGCTATGACACTCTTAAGGTACCCAAATGTTCGTCACCAGGCGAAATACATGGGAAAACTCGAGGAGCACCTGGCAGAAATAACTGTGAAAGTCTTAAGTTCGGCAAATAATGGCGTATCGCGTGTGCTGAAATGGCGCAAGAAAGCTTGTAGACTTTACTGTGTAAAAACGGGGAGCAACTTGCAGGAGTAACTGTGACTCTCTTAAGGTAGCCAAATGCCTCGTCACCAGGCGGTAGAAATCGGCAAACTCGAGGAGAACCTAGCAGAAATAACTGTGAAAGTCTTAAGGTCGACAAATAATGGTTTATCACATCTGGTGAACTGGCCAGAGAAAGCTTGAAGATGTGACTGTGATGAAACGGGTTGCAACTGGTAGGAGTAACTATGACTCTCTTAAGGTTGCCAAAAGATCGTCACCAGGCGAAATACATAGGCAAACTCGAGCAGCACCTCAAGAAATAACTGTAAAGTGTTTAAGGTGGACAAATAATGGCGTATCACTTCTGGCGAACTGACCAGATAATGCTTGAAGATGCGACTATGGTAAAATGGGGAGCAATTGGTAGGAGTAACTATGACACTCTTAAGGTAGCCAAATGCCTCGTCACCAGGCGGAATGAATCGGCAAACTCGACGAGCACGTGGCAGGAGTAACTGTGAAAGTCTTAAGGTCGAATAATAATGGTGTATAAATCCTGGTGAACTGGCCGGAGAAAGCTTGAAGATGTGACGTTAATAAAACGGGGAGCAACTGGCAGGAGTAACTATGACCCTCTTAAGGTAGCCAAATGTTCGCCACCAGGCGAAATAAATGGGAAAACTCGAGGAGCACTTGGCAGAAATTACTGTGAAAGTCTTAAGTTCGACATATAATGGCGTATCGCGTGTGCTGAAATGACGCAAGAAAGCTTGAAGATTTTACTGTGTAAAAAGGGGAGCAACTTGCAGGAGTAACTGTGACTCTCTTAAGGTAGGCAAATGCCTCGTCACCAGGCGGAATAAATCGGGAAACTCGACGAGCACCTGGCAGGAGTAACTGTGAAAGTCTTAAGTTCGACTAATAATGGTGTATAACTCCTGGTGAACTGGCCAGAGAAAGCTTGAAGACGTGACGTTGATAAAACAGGGAGCAACTCGCAGGAGTAGCTATGCCACTCTTAAGGTACCCAAATGTTCGTCACCAGGCGAAATACAAGGGAAAACTCGAGGAGCACCTGGCAGAAATAACTGCGAAAGTCTTAAGCTCGACAAATAACGGCGTATCGCGTGTGCTGAAATGGCGCAAGAAAGCTTGAAGATTTTACTGTGTAAAAAGGGGAGCAACTTGCAGGAGTAACGGTGACTCTCTTAAGGTAGCCAAGTGCCTCGTCACCAGGCGGAATAAATCGGCAAACTCGACGAGCACCTGGCAGGAGTAACTGTGAAAGTCTTAAGGTCGACTAATAATGGTGTAAAACTCCTGGTGAACTGGCCAGAGAAAGCTTGAAGACGTGACTGTGATAAAACAGGGAGCAACTCGCAGGAGTAACTATGACACTCTTAAGGTACCCAAATGTTCGTCACCAGGCGAAATACAAGGGAAAACTCTAGGAGCACCTGGCAGAAATAACTGTGAAAGTCTTAAGTTCAACAAATAATGGCGTATCGCGTGTGCTGAAATGGCGCAAGAAAGCTTGAAGATTTTACTGTGTTAAAACGGGGAGCAACTTGCAGGAGTAACGGTGACTCTCTTAAGGTAGCCAAGTGCCTCGTCACCAGACGGAATAAATCGGCAAACTCGACGAGCACCTGGCAGGAGTAACTGTGAAAGTCTTAAGGTCGACTAATAATGGTGTATAACTCCTGGTGAACTGGCCAGAGAAAGCTTGAAGACGTGACGTTGATAAAACAGGGAGCAACTCGCAGGAGTAGCTATGACACTCTTAAGGTACCCAAATGTTAGTCACCAGGCGAAATACATGGGAAAACTCGAGGAGCACCTGGCAGAAATAACTGTGAAAGTCTTAAGTTCGACAAATAATGGCGTATCGCGTGTGCTGAAATGGCGCAAGAAAGCTTGTAAATTTTACTGTGTAAAAACGGGGAGCAACTTGCAGGAGTAACTGTGACTCTCTTAAGGTAGCCAAATGTCTCGTCACCAGGCGGTAGAAATCGGAAAACTCGAGGAGAACCTAGCAGAAATAACTGTGAAAGTCTTAAGGTCGACAAATAATGGTGTATCACATCTGGTGAACTGGCCAGAGAAAGCTTGAAGATGTGACTGTGATAAAACGGGTTGCAACTGGTAGGAGTAACTATGACTCTCTTAAGGTTGCCAAAAGATCGTCACCGGGCGACATACATAGGCAAACTCGAGCAGCACCTCAAGAAATAACTGTAAAGTGTTTAAGGTGGACAAATAATGGCGTATCACTTCTGGCGAACTGACCAGATAATGCTTGAAGATGCGACTATGGTAAAATGGGGAGCAATTGGTAGGAGTAACTATGACACTCTTAAGGTAGCCAAATGCCTCGTCACCAGGCGGAATGAATCGGCAAACTCGACGAGCACCTGGCAGGAGTAACTGTGAAAGTCTTAAGGTCGACTAATAATGGTGTATAACTCCTGGTGAACTGGCCAGAGAAAGCTTGAAGACGTGACGTTGATAAAACAGGGAGCAACTCGCAGGAGTAGCTATGACACTCTTACGGTACCCAAATGTTCGTCACCAGGCGAAATACATGGGAAAACTCGAGGAGCACCTGGCAGAAATAACTGTGAAAGTCTTAAGTTCGACAAATAATCGCGTATCGCGTGTGCTGAAATGGCGCAAGAAAGCTTGTAGATTTTACTGTGTAAAAACGGGGAGCAACTTGCAGGAGTAACTGTGACTCTCTTAAGGTAGCCAAATGCCTCGTCACCAGGCGGTAGAAATCGGCAAACTCGAGGAGAACCTAGCAGAAATAACTGTGAAAGTCTTAAGGTCGACAAATAATGGTGTATCACATCTGGTGAACTGGCCAGAGAAAGCTTGAAGATGTGACTGTGATAAAACGGGTTGCAACTGGTAGGAGTAACTATGACTCTCTTAAGGTTGCCAAAAGATCGTCACCGGGCGACATACATAGGCAAACTCGAGCAGCACCTCAAGAAATAACTGTAAAGTGTTTAAGGTGGACAAATAATGGCGTATCACTTCTGGCGAACTGACCAGATAATGCTTGAAGATGCGACTATGGTAAAATGGGGAGCAATTGGTAGGAGTAACTATGACACTCTTAAGGTAGCCAAATGTCTCGTCACCAGGCGGAATGAATCGGCAAACTCGACGAGCACCTGGCAGGAGTAACTGTGAAAGTCTTAAGGTCGACTAATAATGGTGTATAACTCCTGGTGAACTGGCCGGAGAAAGCTTGAAGATGTGACGTTAATAAAACGGGGAGCAACTGGCAGGAGTAACTATGACCCTCTTAAGGTAGCCAAATGTTCGCCACCAGGCGAAATAAATGGGAAAACTCGAGGAGCACCTGGCAGAAATTACTGTGAAAGTCTTAAGTTCGACATATAACGGCGTATCGCGTGTGCTGAAATGGCGCAAGAAAGCTTGAAGATTTTACTGTGTTAAAACGGGGAGCAATTTGCAGGAGTAACTGTGACTCTCTTAAGGTAGGCAAATGCCTCGTCAACAGGCGGAATAAATCGGCAAACTCGACGAGCACCTGGCAGGAGTAACTGTGAAAGTCTTAAGTTCGACTAATAATGGTGTATAACTCCTGGTGAACTGGCCAGAGAAAGCTTGAAGACGTGACGTTGATAAAACAGGGAGCAACTCGCAGGAGTAGCTATGACACTCTTAAGGTACCCAAATGTTCGTCACCAGGCGAAATACATGGGAAAACTCGAGGAGCACCTGGCAGAAATAACTGTGAAAGTCTTAAGTTCGGCAAATAATGGCGTATCGCGTGTGCTGAAATGGCGCAAGAAAGCTTGTAGACTTTAGTGTGTAAAAACGGGGAGCAACTTGCAGGAGTAACTGTGACTCTCTTAAGGTAGCCAAATGCCTCGTCACCAGGCGGTAGAAATCGGCAAACTCGAGGAGAACCTAGCAGAAATAACTGTGAAAGTCTTAAGGTCGACAAATAATGGTTTATCACATCTGGTGAACTGGCCAGAGAAAGCTTGAAGATGTGACTGTGATGAAACGGGTTGCAACTGGTAGGAGTAACTATGACTCTCTTAAGGTTGCCAAAAGATCGTCACCAGGCGAAATACATAGGCAAACTCGAGCAGCACCTCAAGAAATAACTGTAAAGTGTTTAAGGTGGACAAATAATGGCGTATCACTTCTGGCGAACTGACCAGATAATGCTTGAAGATGAGACTATGGTAAAATGGGGAGCAATTGGTAGGAGTAACTATGACACTCTTAAGGTAGCCAAATGCCTCGTCACCAGGCGGAATGAATCGGCAAACTCGACGAGCACGTGGCAGGAGTAACTGTGAAAGTCTTAAGGTCGACTAATAATGGTGTATAAATCCTGGTGAACTGGCCGGAGAAAGCTTGAAGATGTGACGTTAATAAAACGGGGAGCAACTGGCAGGAGTAACTATGACCCTCTTAAGGTAGCCAAATGTTCGC